>NW_019942652.1:147856-178974 GCF_002910315.2 Salvelinus sp. IW2-2015 | reverse complement strand
AATTATGTTCCCTTTTCTTTTATTATAAATAATATATATTTTTTAATTTTGCTTTGTCATTATGGGGTATTGTGTGTGGATTGATGAGGGGGAGAAAATATTTTATCCATTTCAGAATAAAGCTGTAACGTAACAAAATGTAGAAAAGGTCAAGGGGTCTGAATTCTTTCCGAAAGCACTGTGTATATATATATACAGTGGAGAACAAGTATTTGATACACTGCCGATTTTGCAGGTTTTCCTACTTACAAAGCATGTAGAGGTCTGTAATTTTTTATCATAGGTACACTTCAACTGTGAGAGACGGAATCTAAAACAAAAATCCAGAAAATCACATTGTATGATTTTTAAGTAATCATTTGCATTTTAATGCATGACATAAGTATTGTATACATCAGAAAACGAGAACTTAATTTGTACAGAAACAAATACTTGTTCTCCCCACTGTATTCAGTTGAAGTCGGAAGATTACATACACCTTAGCCAAATACATTTAAACTCCGTTTTTCACAATTCCTGCATTTAATCCTAGTAAAAATTCCCTGTCTTAGGTCAGTTAGGATCACCACTTTATTTTAAGAATGTGAAATGTCAGAATAATGGTAGAGAGAATGACTGATTTCAGCTTTAATTTATTTCATCACATTCCCAGTGGGTCAGAAGTTTACATACACTCAATTAGTATTTGGTAGCATGGCCTTTCAATTCTTTAACTTGGGTCAAACGTTCCAGGTAGCCTTCCACAAGCTTCCCACAACAAGTTGGGTGAATTTTGGCCCATTCCTCCTGACAGAGCTGGTGTAACTGAGTCAGGTTTGTAGGCCTCCTCGCACACGTTTTTTCAGTTCTGCCAACAAATTATATGATTGAGGTCAGGGCTTTGTGATGGCCACTTTAATACCTTGGCTTTGTTGTCCTTAAGCAATTTTGCCACAACTTTGGAAGTATGCTTGGGGTCATTGTCCATTTGGAAGACCCATTTGCGACTAAGCTTTAATTTCCTGACTGATGTCTTGAGATGTTGCTTCAATATATCCACATCATTTTCCTGCCTCATGATTCCATCTATTTTGTGAAGTGCACCAGTCCCTCCTACAGCAAAGCACACCCACAACATGATGCTGCCACCCCCGTGATTCACGGTTGGGATGGTGTTCTTTGGCTTGCAAGCCTCCCCTTTTTTCCTCCAAACACAGCAATGGTCATTATGGCCAAACAGTTCTATTTTTGTTTCATCAGACCAGAGGACTTTTCTCCAAAAAGTATGATCTTTCTCCCCAAGTGCAGTTGTAAACCGTAGTCTGGCTTTTCTATGGCGGTTTTGGAGCAGTGGTTTCTTCCTTGCTGAGCAGCCTGTCAGGTTATGTCGATATAGGACTCGTTTTACTGTGAATATAGATACTTTTGTACCTGTTTCCTCCAGCATCTTCACAAGGTCCTTTGCTGTTGTTATGGGATTGATTTGTACTTTTCGCACCAAAGTACGTCTGTAGGAGACAGAATGCGTCTCCTTCCTGAGTGGTATGACGGTTGTGTGGTCCCATGGTGTTTACACTTACGTACTATTGTTTGTACAGATTAATGTGGTAATGTAAGGGGTCTAAAAAAAAAAATCCGTGGTCTTGGCTGATTTCTTTTGATTTTCCCATGATGTCAAGCAAAGAGGCACTGAGTTTGAAGGTAGGCCTGAAATACATCCACAGGTACACCTCCAATTGAATCAAATGATGTCAATTAGCCTGTCAGAAGCTTCTAAAGCCATGACATCATTTTCTGGAATTTTCCAAGCTGTTTAAAGGCACAATCAACTTAGTGTATGTAAACTTCTGACCTACTGGAATTGTGATACAGTGAATTATACATGAAATAATCTGTCTGTAAACAATTGTTTTGTTAACAAGAAATGTGTGGAGTGGTTGAAAAACTAGTTTTAATGACTACAACCTAAGTGCATGTAAACTTCCGACTTCAACTGAATTGTCACGCCCTGACCGTAGAGAGCTTTTTATGTCTCTATTTTGGTTTGGTCAGGGTGTGATTTGGGTGGGCATTCTATGTTCATTTTCTATGTTTTGTATTTCTTTGTGTTTGGCCGGGTGTGGTTCTCAATCAGAGGCAGCTGTTTATCATTGTCTCTGATTGAGAACCATACTTAGGCAGCCTTTTCCCACCTGTGTTTTGTGGGTAGTTATTTTCTGTTTAGTGTTGCTGCACCTTACAGGACTGTTTCGGTTTCATTTATTCTCTTGTTATTTTGTTTTGTGTTCAGTGTAAATAAAAAAACATGAACACTTACCACGCTGCACTTTGGTCCGACTACTCTTCTTCAGACGACGAAAACCGTTACACACACATATATAAATATATATTAATGTATMTYTTTGTGTGTATATGTATGTATGTATAAAAACATAGATAATAAACACTGAGTAGCAGCAGCTTAAAAAATGTCAATGCAAATAGTCTGGGTAACCATTTGATGAACTGTTTGGCTGTCTTATGGCTTGGGGGAAGAAGCTGTTAAGTGGTCTTTTGGACCTATACTTGGCACTGCGGTACCACACTAACAAAATAACATGTCTCTTCTCTACCCCCCTCTCTCTTCTGACTGCCCTCTCTCTCCTATTCATGTTTGACCCATCACCCTCACAGCCCCCTACAGCGTGAGAAACCTGAGCGAGTCCTCTCTCACCCAGTATGAGCTGGATAGTAAGTCCTCACAGGCCTGCCTGCGCCTCACACACTCTGTCTCACACAGTCTGTCTCTCACACTGTCTCACACAGTCTGTCTCACTGCTGATGAAACACAGTCTGTCTCACTGCTGATGAAACAGTCTGTCTCACTGCTGATGAAACACAGTCTGTCTCACTGCTGATGAAAGACAAATCTGTCTCACTGCCTGATGAAAGACAATCTGTCTCCACGCTGATGAAACACGGTCGTCTCACTGCTGATGAAACACGGTCTGTCTCACTGCTTATGAACACAGTCTGTCTCACTGCTGATGAAACACAGTCTGTCTCACTGCTGATGAAACCGGTCTGTCTCACTGCTGATGAAACACATACTGAACAGCACAGTGCCCTAGTGCTGGTAGACACACTCATACACATTCACACCACACACAATTTCGTCATAAAGCAGAAATAAGTTACTCAGTGTTTATCTGTAGCCATGTATATGATACAGTCAGCTGCCTTGAGTTGGAGTCATGAGGAAATGTATATGATAGTCAGCTGCCTTGAGTTGGAGGCGTGAGGAAATGGATATGATACAGTCAGCTGCCTTGAGTTGGAGGCATGAGGAAATGTATATGATACAGTCAGCTGCCTTGAGTTGGAGGCATGAGGAAATGTATATGATACAGTCAGCTGCCTTGAGTGGAGGCATGAGGAAATGTATATGATACAGTCAGCTGCCTTGAGTTGGAGGCATGAGGAATGTATATGATACAGTCAGCTGCCTTGAGTTGGAGTCATGAGGAAATGGAGAGTGAAACTAAGTCCAATGGAGTCGTTGCCACATGCTTTGTTTGTCTGTTCTGACAGTGTGCTCAAACAGGCCACTACGTGAGCCCTGATTTAAAGACGCTCTGTCTATGTGGTTGGATTGTATTTTCAATAGGAATAGCTGGTAGATTTGCTTGTCCATTCCAAGTTTCATGAGCTCATGAACTTGTATTTGTTTTGTTAAGCAGCACAAAACCAGACGGTCACATATTTCAGGGTATTTTTTTCCAGTACGCAATAACAACTCAATTAAATCCTTGGATAGACTCTAACTGCTGCATACGACATGTATTTGAACAAAATCAACAAATGTTTTTTCTGGCATGTATTGGTCGCCCCACCAAAATAGTTTTCTAACCTCAAGGGTCCTTTCTGGTTAAATAAAAGTGAAATTAAATATTGTGCTGGGTTGTTGGTTAATGTCAGTGTTGTTCCTTCTTCCCCAGACCTGAGCAAACACAAGCGCTATGAGATCAGGATGAGTGTGTATAACGCTGTGGGGGAGGGACCAACCAGCACACCACAGGAAGTGTTTGTAGGAGAGGCAGGTAAGTCGCAGAGTGAGGGAGTGAGGTTACACACACACACACACACACAATCCTCTCTCTCTTTCTCTCTGCTTTTCTTGTCATTTCAATCATCACCTAAAAACAAACAACGGAGGACATGAACAGTAGAACTATAGACTATTAGACTCCCTGACAGTAGAACTATAGACCATCTGACTCCTGACAGTAGAACTATAGACTATCTGACCTCCCTGAACAGTAGAACTATAGACTATCTGACCTCCCTGAACAGTAGAACTATAGACTATCTGACCTCCCTGAACAGTAGAACTATAGACTATCTGACCTCCCTGAACAGTAGAACTAGTAGACTATCTGACCTCCCTGAACAGTAGAATTAGACTATCTGACCTCCCTGAACAGTAGAACTATAGACTATCTGACCTCCCTGAACAGTAGAACTATAGACTATCTGACCTCCCTGAACAGTAGAACTATAGACTATCTGACCCCCTGAACAGTAGAACTATAGACTATCTGACCTCCTGAACAGTAGAACTATAGACTATCTGACCTCCCTGAACAGTAGAAACTATAGACTATCTGACCTCCCTGAACAGTAGAACTATAGACTATCTGACTCCTGAACAGTAGAACTATAGACTATCTACCTCCCTGAACAGTAGAACTATAGACTATCTGTCCTCCCTGAACAGTAAACTATAGACTATCTGACCTCCCTGAACAGTAGAACTATAGACTATCTGACCTCCCTGAACAGTAGAACTATAGACATCTGACCTCCCTGAACAGTAGAATATAGACTATCTGTCTCCCTGAACAGTAGAACTATAGACTATCTGTCCTCCCTGAACAGTAAAACTATAGACTATCTGCCTCCTCTGAACAGTAGAACTATAGACTATCTGTCTCCCTGAACAGATAGAACTATAGACTACTGACTCCCGAACAAGAACTATAGCACTGTCCTCCCTGAACAGTAAATTAGACATCTGTCCCCTGAACAGTGAAACTATAGACTATCTGTCCTCCCTGAACAGTAGAACTATAGACTATCTGTCCTCCCTGAACAGTAGAACTATAGACTATCTGTCCTCCCTGAACAGTAGAACTATAGACTATCTGCCTCCTGAACAGTAAAACTATAGACTCTGTCCTCCCTGAACAGTAAACTATAGACTATCTGTCCTCCCTGACAGTAGAACTATAGACTATCTGTCCCCTGAACAGTAGAACTATAGACTATCTGTCCTCCCTGAAGCAGGGGGATTATTCTGCTTGTCAAGCTGATTTTGGCAAACATCTATTGAATTGGTACATTAAGTTCATTCAGGTTTCAGGATGCATTCACTTTTTCTAACTCCCCATGTCTTTGACTGTGAAAGCCTGGGAGTGTACAGTGAGGATGGTTTTTCCCTGTTCTCAGCCAAACAGCTACCAGTCCACACACAGGCAGATAGACAATAGTGTTGAAGTGTTTCCAGGAACAGTGAGGCAAAAAAACACTGAAAAGGGTTTCACTGAAATCTATTCTGTTTTTAATGTTGTTTCTTGCTTGATTTTTCGTCTTTATTTTTTCACAGTACCCACCGCCCCACCTCAGAACGTGGTCATCCAATCAGCAACGGCCACCAGCTGGACGTGACGTGGGAGCTCCTCCATTGGACACTCAGAACGGAGACATCCAGGGATACAAGGTGAAGAGGAGGGTTTCACAAGGATGGAGTTACCATAGAATTCTTATCATTTAAATAATTCCAATCGAAGTCATTCAAATGTAATGGCAGTTACACATGTTGCTTCTCTTTAATCCCAGTGAGATTTAAAGGCCATCTTTGCTGTGGGATAAGATGTGTATGTTCTCCATATCTCCTCCTTCTCCCTCCAGGTGTACTTCTGGGAGATCCAGCGCAAGAATGAGACGGAGAGACTGCGCACCCGTTCCTGCCAGAGGGAGGGGTCAAGCTGAAGAACCTGACTGGATACACCACCTACATGATCAGTGTGGCCCTCTTCAACGCAGCAGGGGACGGGCCCCGAAGCCCCCCAACCAGGGGCCGTACACAACAGGCTGGTAAGGGGAGGGACACACACACACACACACACACACACACACACCACCACACACACACACACACACACACACACACACACACACACACACACACACACACACAGGAGCTGTCTATCTTAAAATGAAAAGAAAGCAATTCTATTGACTCAAATTCCTCCTCCAACTCCCACAAACCATCCAGGGGTTTCTATCTGTGAGCTTTTATACAATGCACCTAATTGTTGCTGTCAGCATGCCAAGCCAGGAATGTTAGAAACCACACAGCATAAACATCAGTTCCCTTTCTATTACCTCTTTCAGTCTCTTGACTCATCCGCTGGTTCCCTGGGCAGTCTTGTTTGATATAAGATGGTATGAAAATGTTTAGAGGCTAAAAGTCATTTTTTTCTCCAAGCTCCTTCCTGTGGTTTCTTGGAAATGCTTTGTCTCTGGCTCAGTGTTCTAAATAGCAACAGAAGACAGTCGCCAGATAGTTTTCCCCTCCAATGGTCTTCCTCCCTCCCTTCTGAACAGTCACTGTAGAAATGTGTGTTTCATCCAATCCCCTCGTAAAAAGGAAAATGTTTGCAGTTTTCTGTGTTTGACAAGAGGGAGTGGAGGGGTGTAAGGGGCTGGTAGATACAGAGGGCTCTAGCCTTTTTGGTGGAAAAGACGGAAGCAGGTGACAAGCGTGTTGAGGAGAAGAGATGCACAGGACTGGTAGCAGGAGGCTCATCACACATTGAGAGCTGTGTTAGCTGTACTGTGTTAGTGTCACAAGCTCGTCTATGGCACTGTAGCCTATAGGCACTGGAGCCTGACGATATGATGTCTGTCATGGGAATAGAAAATYACTAAAAACAAACAACATATCCTAAATAGTTTTTGCAATGTCTTTCCAATCTTCAAAATAGAAATCATAACTCAAATTGTCCTGTGTTCTGAGGCCATCATAAAAAGGCTGTCAAAGTACACAATCCAAGATGTAGCACTACTGTCTATGGCCCCTAACCCTTAACATTTGACCCCTAACCTCTGACCTGTGTGTCCTTTGAACTCCAGCCCCCAGCGCTCCCAGCTTCATCCACTTCAGTGAGCTGACCACCACGTCGGTCAACGTGTCCTGGGGCGAGCCTACCTACCCCAACGGCATCCTGGAGGGCTACCGGCTGGTCTACGAGCCCTGCACCCCTGTTGACGGTAAGACACCCACCTCGTCATGTCCCACATCTCACATCTGACAATTCACAATGAATGCACATTTCTGAATATGCATCCCAAAATGACACCCCATTTCCTATGTAGTGCACTATTTTTGACCTATATAGGGAGTAGATTGTCATTTGGGACACGAGCTCAATCTCACTGTTTGTGGCTAAACATCAACGATCCAAATAACTTAATAACTACATTGAAAACTACATTTTTTCATTACTGAATGAGTGGTGGCCTTCATTTCGTTTGTTGACACCAAATGACAAGCTGAATCATTTGATAATGTTACTATGTTAACCCTTTTCAATAATTTCCCATGTATGTCCCAACAACTGTTGGACTGTGCCTATGTCAGTGTGTGTGTGTGTTTCATGTTGTTCCAATCCATTCCCTGGGTATTAGCCACATTTTAAATGTGGTGTGTTTGTCTAGAATCTTCCGTGGCCTGTGCCGACTGTCTTCACTCCCCCTCCCCCCCAGGCGTCAGTAAGATAGTGACGGTGGACGTCAAAGGGGCCCCATTCTGGATGAAGATCAAGGACCTGGCTGATGGGGTGACCTACAACTTCAGGATCCGGGCCAAGACGTTCACATACGGGCCTGAGGTGGAGGCTAACATCACCATGGGGCCTGGGGAAGGTTTGTCTCTCTTTGGCTGTCTTTATAGTTCACTGAGGCCCAAATTCTAACTTGCAATATGCCCCCTTTTTTTTATGTATTTAACTAGGCAAGTCAGTTAAGAACAAATTTTTATTTACAATGACGGCCTAGGAACAGTGGGTTAACTGCCTTGTTCAGAGGCTCAACATTCTGTGCAAATCTTCAATTAACATCAATGCATGATTTACAAATGTCAGAGTGTGCTGGTCTCAATTTAAGATTAGGCCCTGAATGCGCCATAATATTTTTGAAAGTATATTGAGGCTGCCTGACCCTCAAACCTTTCTCTAACCGTTGACCCCACGCAGGAGCCCCGGGSCCCCCTGGAGAGCCTTTCATCTCCCGGTACGGCTCAGCTCTTACCATCCACTGGTCCAACGGTGACCCCGGGAGGTCGCCTATCACACGCTACGTCATCGAGGCCAGACCTTCAGGTATATACACACAACACATCACATACTGGACACCACTGCTTGACTTATTCCTTTTAGCTTCTAGTGGAACTAAGAGCCTCAGCAGTGCATCTTCAGTGAACCCTGTCCTGGTTCACATACTGGACACTTCCAGATTGATTCACAGTTTACATTCTTTCCAATCATGCAATCTCTTAGCCTGGGCCTGATACTTGCTTCGACAGGAATAATCTGTCTAAGAATAGAGTGTCAATGTGTTTCCACAGATGGTGATGCTCACTCTCTATTCTTTTAATGGAGTACTGATTGAGGTGCAGCAGAGCTTGAGACGTAGTATCACGTTTCATCTGTGATTGGGAAAGGGGGGAAAGGGGATACCTTGACAGTTGCACAACTGAATGCATTCAACTGAAATGTGTCTTCTGCATTTAACCCAACCCCTCTGAATCAGAGAGTTGCGGGGGGCTGCCATAATCGACGTCCACGTCATCGGTGCACAGGGACAGCCGTACAGAGGGAATAAATGGATGATGGATGTAGGGAGGGAGGCACAGAGGGAGGGAGGGATGGATTTCACTATCATTTGGGGGCACTAAGCCCCAGATGTTGAGAGTATGGGACTGACTGACATGGTGGGAAACCCCTTTAGGCAGCAGAGGCTTAGCTCCGTATGGATTACATTGATCTCCCTAAAGCAGGGCTATTCAACCTTATGGTTTTCTGTTCTACCTGATACTTAATTTCACACTCCTTGTGTCCCAGGTCTAAATCAGTCCCTGACTAGAGGGGAACAATGGGAAAAAAGCAGTGGAACTGGCTTGGAGGACCAGAGATGAGTTTGGGGGCCTTAGAGGATGATTAGGATGCCACAAACACATACCACTAAACCCCAACCCCCCTGACCCTCTGTCTTATCCTAATATCCTGCCACTGTCCAAGTGACCCTGCCCCTAACCACATCAGTAGGACTAGTCAGCTCTTCTTGTTACTAGTGCACAGTCTGTCATAGTCAGGGAAAACTGCTGGCGTTTCTACACATTCAATTGATCCTTCATATCTTCACTTCTTCACTACTGACATAAACGTTACATAAACTCTGGMGTTGGCWGATGTTCTTGAGCACTCCATGAACGCTGTCAAACTCCAAATGATATTTATGGTTATTAGCACTTAGCCCTTATGGATTCTGGCAGCCATTGCAAAAGCAAACATGAAACATCCCATAATGGTCCCTCTTGTGAATCATACCTACCCATGTTTTAGATCAGTTTTTGTACCTCTCAAAGACCAGAGAGCCCCATATGGAAGCTGTAAAATATGTAACTTGCATAATGTGTATGTGGTATGAGTTACCTTGGACATTGTCATATTGTTTTCATACCATAGGCTTTTAAATAAGCTTTTATATCAATGAGTCTGGTTTACCACTATGTTTTGTCATGTCTGATTACTACTCATTGAAATACATTCTACTTCTTCTACTCTGCCAACAGATGAGGGCTTGTGGGATATCTTGATCAAGGACATCCCAAAGGAAGTGACGTCATACGCCTTCAACATGGACATTCTGAAGCAAGGGGTTAGTTATGACTTCCGGGTTATTGGCGTGAACGACTATGGCTACGGGTCTCCTAGTCCACCCTCAGCCTCCATATCTGGTGAGTTATTTCATATATCTACAGTATGTCCCAGATGTCACCCTATTCCCTAGTACACTACTTCTGGCCAGGGCTCATAGGGGTGTTATTTGGGACACGCACAAGCCATTGAGCTTAAGGTTTTCATGTTAATATAAGACTAATCAGTATAACACAAATGTACCACAGTCATTTTCAGATGCTACCTTTGCATCAGTGCTCCCTGCCCTGTCCCTGTGTTTAGTCCAGTTGTTATATGTGTTCTTCCCCTCCAGCCAAAAAGGTGGCGCCATTCTACGAGGAGTGGTGGTTCTTGGTGGTGGTGGCCCTGGTAGGTCTTATCTTCATCCTCCTTCTGGTCTTCATCCTCATCATCAGAGGACAGAGCAAGAAGTACGCCAAGAAATCTGACTCAGGTGAGAGGCAGAGACGAAGATGTCATTGACCTGATATTACTAGGCAACAAGCTATTTGTTATGGTTATGCTTTGGTTTTGGGTAGTATGGAGAGAGGGAGGGAGGGAGAGTGAGTGATAGGGAGAGGAAAGAGGGGAAAGGAGGGGGAGTATAGCAGAGGGGGAGTATAGCAGAGGGGGAGTATAGCAGAGGGGGAGTATAGCAGAGGGGGAGTATAGCAGAGGAGGAGTATAGCAGAGGGGGAGTATAGCAGAGGGGGAGTATAGTAGAGGAGGAGTATAGCAGAGGAGGAGTATAGTAGAAGGCCTACAGTATCTTGTCTGCTCCTCTCTGAAATCAGCAGGTATTTCCTCTGGCTCAACACTTATCTCTGCTGTGTGGCACTGTCAGTGCCAGTCTGGTTCACGGGCAATCCTGCCAGGGTAGGGCATCCCGCGGGTCACTGCGCATGTTTCTGACTGACAAACGAAACACAAGAGGTCCTTTCTTCTCTTCTCTCTCGCTTCCCTTTCTTCTCTGCTCTCTCACACAAAGATACTCTCACAGACCCCCTGTAACCCCCTCATGGAATACTGGACCAGTCCTAGTTAACAGATCAGCTTGTTAGTGTGACTGCAAATAGAGTGACTATTTGCATAATGACAGCTTCGCTCCCAGATGTCTTTGGAGGGGCCTGGTATATCAGGGGGGTAGTTGATGGTTGGACCCTTGCCTTCTCGTAGAATCCTACTTCACTCATAGGCAGGGAATATATTATCATATTGTAGACCCAGGCCCAATAGAGTCAGCTTATCAAAGCTCTCGCTAAGAAGAGGTAGGTCAGAGGTCAGAGAAGTAACAACACAAATCAGTTTTAAATCAGCATCTTTACATCAACATCAGCTGATAAGGCTATTGACCTAGACTTTGTGGGTTTTAGTTTAGGTTTAAAGGCTGTGTTTTTGTTGAATATTGTGGAATCTATAATCAGTATTTAGATGCCTGGCTTCAATCGCCTAATATACCTGTGATGACATCATTCTGGAATCATTCCAGTCACTCCTCTAGTTTCTATAGAACTCAGTAGTGACATTAGTAGTGGTAGAGTACATAACAGAATATTATGAAAAACATCCATCCATGATTCATCCTCTAGTGTTTCTATACAACTCATAGTGTACGTGCAAAATGGCACCCTATTCCCTATGTGGTGCACTACTTTTGACAAGGGCCTATATAGGGAATATGGAGCCATTTGGGGCACAGCCATACAGTAGTAACAGTACTAGAGTGGGCTACATGACATACAGCATCACTAACCCCCACCTGCCTGTCCGTCCGTCCCTCTGGCCTGTAGTCACAGTGTCTCCCTATGTGTGTTCATCAGGGAACAACTCCAACTGTAATGCCCTGACCCATGGAGATATGGTCAGCCTGGARGAGGGACGCTTCCCCGCCCTGGAACTCAACAACCGGCGGCTGTCCGTCAAGAACTCCTTCTGCCGTAAGAACGGTGTCTATACCAGGTCAGTAACCAGCCATGGCCACACCAAGAACATGCCTCTAGCTATGGCCACACCAAGAACATGTCTCTAGCTATGGCCACACCAAGAACATGTCTCTAGCTATGGCCACACCAAGAACATGCCTCTAGCTATGGCCACACCAAGAACATGTCTCTAGCTATGGCCACACCAAGAACATGTCTCTAGCCATGGCCACACCAAAACATGCCTCTAGCCTGGCCACACCAAGAACATGCCTCTAGCTATGGCCACACCAAGAACATGCCTCTAGCCATGGCCACACCAAGAACATGTCTCTAGCTATGGCCACACCAAGAACATGTCTCTAGCCTATGGCCACACAAGAACATGTCTCTAGCTATGGCCACAACCAAGAACATGTCTCTAGCTATGGCCACACCAAGAACAATGTCTCTAGCTATGGCCACACCAAGAACATGTCTCTAGCTATGGCCACACCAAGAACATGCCTCTAGCCATGGCCACACCAAGAACATGCCTCTAGCTATGGCCACACCAAGAACATGCCCTAGCCATGGCCACACCAAGAACATGTCTCTAGCTATGGCCACACCAAGAACATGTCTCTAGCTATGGCCACACCAAGAACATGCCTCTAGCCATGGCCACACCAAGAACATGTCTCTAGCTATGGCCACACCAAAACATGCCTCTAGCCATGGCCACACCAAGAACATGTCTCTAGCTATGGCCACACCA
The DNA here is from genome assembly GCF_002910315.2 of Salvelinus sp. IW2-2015. Lineage (NCBI taxonomy): Eukaryota > Metazoa > Chordata > Actinopteri > Salmoniformes > Salmonidae > Salvelinus > Salvelinus sp. IW2-2015. The sequence goes on along the minus strand of NW_019942652.1, from coordinate 166,315 downwards.
AGAACATGTCTCTAGCTATGGCCACACCAAGAACATGTCTCTAGCTATGGCCACACCAAGAACATGCCTCTAAGCCATGGCCACACCAAGAACATGTCTCTTAGCTATGGCCACACCAAGAACATGTCTCTAGCTATGGCCACACCAAAGAACATGCCTCTAGCCATGGCACACCAAGAACATGCCTCTAGCCATGGCCACACCAAGAACATGCCTCTAGCCATGGCCACACCAAGAACATGCCTCTAGCCATGGCCACACCAAGAACATGATCATGTTGTCCACCAGAGTCAAATGTATGTATTTTCCAAGCTATAGCACACCATTTGTTACATACAGCAGGTTTTTAAAGGATCAAATAGTTTTGTCTGCTTTGTGTTTTAATTTTTGCCATGGAAAAAATATTGAGATACTGGTATCGTCCCGGCCCTACTTGGCATGTAAACAAATGTCTTTGCAGTACCTTGAGTTAACCATTTTACTCATTGCACCTTTAAATTGACTGGTTTGAATATGTTTTTGACAATACTGTATAGTTACAATGCTAAGTATTATGGTACTGCGTTTATCATTATTGAGAAAACCCTATGGCTGTGTCTGAAATGTGGCTTGCCTACCGCTTACTAAAACTACATACTGTGTACTATCATACTACATACTATTTAGAATGTCCTGTTTAGTAAAAAGGTATGCAGTAAGCAGCAAATATCAACATAATCCATACTGAGAAGGCGTCATCTAATGAGCCTGTTCCCCGCCATTCATTTATTTTTGTAGAGTGCGTCCCTTATTCTAATTATCAGCTGTTGTCAGACGCAGTGGGTGTGAAAAGACAATTCTCCTCCTCAAAAGTGTGCAGGGAATTCTATAAATGAAAGCCGAAATAGGTATTASATTCTGGCATTTAAAGCAAACTCAATTTCCAAAATTTCACGTACTATAAAATGTTATATTTTTGCATACCCAAAAAGCCAAAAATGTAGAACGCCAGTATGGGTATTTGGACATCGCCTATGACTTGAATCATGCATGGAGAAGTCCAACTTAGGCCGATGGATGGAACAGACTTTTTGCTGTGATGGATTGTATACTCTCCTATTAACCCCATATTTCCACTGTAAAACACAAAGCTGCTTTCTTATGATGCAGTATATTCCGGACCTGGGTTCAAATACTATTTCAAAACTTTAAGCTTTTGCTTTAGCTGGCCTGCACTTAAAAAAGGTTGGATTAAATTCAACCCGGTGCTGGGTAAATAGTGGACAGAACAAACGTTGGGTTATTTTGACCCAGCCAGTTGGCTTATTGAGCTGTGATCCACCGGGTTAGAGCAGAAGACRGGAGGCTTGACTTATTAGGGGCGTGGCTTTCAGCTATTTAATTTTGGCCAACCGTGAGAGTAAATGTCATTCCGGTTCATCTGTTGTGTTTTATTGTCAGCACATGTTAAGATGATGCCACATGGAACGGAAGAWAAGATGGTGTGAGCCACAAAGAAGGGTGTTAGGTTCAAACTGCGAAATATAAACCAAGTCATTTCTCTTTTGAGTCAAGTACAGGACAGATAATTACTTGTTACGCTCCTGAAAACCGTGAGCAGTCGACGGATAGTGAACTGGAAAAGATCACTCTCCTGACAGAAGTGAAGAGTAAGAACCTGCGCTGACAGGTGAGAGGAAGGCTTCCAGGCCTCACCCTGATGATCAGGAAAATGCCCGAGATGACTCTGGCCCAGAGGTAGTACGATTCATAGAGGAAGTGGATCCATGCCTTTTGGCAGATCCGTTTGTGGTGTTAGGCTGGGTTCTGCAAATATGGTCAAAGTATAGATTTGTTGTGTGTCTGCTGCCCAGAGGGATAGGGCGCTACACGTTTCACGACTCGGGACAAAAGCTGCATCCTGCTTTGCTCTTTGGAGTGCAGCTGAATGGAGTGATAACTGGGGTGGTGTTGAGTGTTGAGATGGATCGACTGAAGTTGAGGATCCCCGGTGTCTGTGATACATGCCATTTGGTGCAATGCAGACCTAGTGGCGAGCTTGAGACTGAGGAGACCCTTTCTGTCCTTCTGAGTTTTGATGCAGAATGTTTGCCGGATAAAGTCATGCTAGGGTATATAAATTATCCCGTGACAGCTTTTGTTCCAAACTYGGGCTGACCCCATTTAGTCGACTGGTCGAATGCTTGGTCAAGATTTTTTTAGTCGAGCAATGGCAAAACAATTATGGCACACGAGACACCTGTGTGATTCACCCCTGTCTGAGTGGACTAATCCATTGTGGAGGCCTGTCTGAGTGGACTAATCCATTGTGGAGGCCTGTCTGAGTGGACTAATCCATTGTGGAGGCCTGTCTGAGTGGACTAATCCATTGTGGAGGCAACGGGGATGGCACACCAGTATCACCAGTCGTACATTGACCCTTAATTCCCATCATTTATAATCTACGTTTTAGTTATGGTAATTTATGTTAATGCATTCAATATATTATATATATATTATTATTAAAGTCTTACCATTGTCATTGTAGGTGTGGACACATTATTTGCAGAGCGCACAACCTAGGCTTACAAATTTTGGTTTATTTAATTCCATTTACGAGTTTTAAATGTATTTATTGTCTTTTGTTTGGACCGCACATGTCAGTCTTGAGTGAGGACACACACTTGATTACGCATGGAACTAGGCCTAGGCTACCATCACTGTGGAGCTTCTCAAAGTCATTTTTTCTTTGCCTCAAACAGTAAGTAAACAAAGTCTGTTTTTACGTCCATTGAGAATGACAATAGTTCCTCAATGTAGCCTATTTGCAAAATTTTTCCAGCTCTCTCCCTTTCAATACCCACTCAGCATGAAAGGGGATAAAAATGTCATACTCTGGTCGGGTGGAAACGTCATTAAATAGGCCTACCTGATTACTTCTTATCCCTTGCGCAAATAGCCTACAGCTCTGTCTGTCCGGAGCTCACTGGCACAGGAAACTCTGAGGGCCCAGAATATTTTATATAATGTTTAAAGTTTTCTCCCATGAGCTTGGGCTGACTAAGCTAATAGTTGATACAATGTTTTAAATTCCTTGCAGACAGGCAATGCATAGCCAATGTGATTCATAGGATACACTATATATACAAAAGTATGTGGACACCCCTTCAAAATGGTGGATTCAGCTATTTCAGCCACACCCGTTGCTAACAGGTGTATAAAATCAAGCACACAGCCGTGCAATCTCCATATTCAAACATTGGTAGTAGAATGGCCAAGTCAGTTTGTCAAATGTTTGCCTGCTAGAGCTGCCCCGGTCAATTGTAAGTGCTGTTATTGTGAAGTGGAAACCTCTAGGAGCAACAACCGCCGAGTGCTGAAGCGCGTAGTGAGTAAAATATGTCCGTCCTCGGTTGCAACACTCACTACCAAGTTTCAAACTGCCACTGGAAGCAACGTCAGCACCAGAACTGTTCACCGGGAGCTTCATGAAATGGGTTTCCATGGCCGAGCAGCCACACAAGCCTAAGATCACAATGTGCAATGCCAAGCATCGGCTAGAGTGGTGTAAAGCTCGCCACCATTGGACTCTAGAACAGTGGACACGTGTTCTCTGGAGTGATGAATCACGCTTCACCAATTAGCAGTCCGACAAACAAATCTGTGTTTGGCAGATGTCAGGACAACAGTACCTGCCTGAATGCATAGTGCCAACTGTAAAGTTTGGTGGAGGAGGAATAATGGTCTGGAGCTGTTTTTCATGGTTTGGGCTAGGTCTGTTTATTCCAGTGAAGGGAAATATTAACGCTACAGCATACAATGACATTTTAGACGATTCTGTGCTACATTAACCACAGGATTTTACTGTTTGGCTCTGTGTATTACCATACAGTAAATTAGGATTAATCACAGCATATTAATGTTTGGCTCTGGTATTACCATACAGTAAATTAGGATTAATCACAGCATATTAAGTTTGGCTCTGTGTACTACCATACACTAAATTAGGATTAATCACAGCATATTAATGTTTGGCTCTGTGTATTACCATACAGTAATTAGGATTAACCACAGCATTTTACTGTTTGGCTCTGTGTTACTACCATACAGTAAATTAGGATTAACCACAGCATTGCGGACATATTGGGAGTTCCTGCTCTACTGCTCACTGCATTTAGCTCTGGTGTGGAGTGTGTAAGCGTGTGTGTGTACTTGTGCCAGCGGCATGGTATTAAATTAGAGGAGATAGCATTAAGTGTGTGGACTACTGACTGGCTGACTGTGGAGCGTCCCAAATGGCAATTTATTCCATATTGCACTACTTTTGACCAGAGTTTTATAGACTCTGGTCAAATATGTGCACTAAATAGGGAATAGGGTGCCATTTGGACTGACTTGGGTGATCAAGCTCATAAGAACCAGCAGGAAGCCAAGTGCCCTCTGTCTGATGCTGTGATGCTGTGCCCAGGGGAATTAGTCCTGTATTTCATACCCCAGGAGGTAAGTGTGTGTGTGTGTGTGAGTGTGAGGTGGTGGTGTGTTGTGGGGTGTGTGTGTGTGTGTGTGTGTGTGTGTGTGTGTGTGTGTGTGTGTGTGTGTGTGTGTGTGTGTGTGTGTGTGTGTGTGTGTGGTGTGTGTGTGTGTGTTTGCCCTTGGGGAAGGATCAAAGGTGCATTGGACTTTGAAGAGCAGCCAGGTAGCCAGGGGGTGAGATTATGTGTGAGAGGAGGAATGCTAAAATGCACCTCAGATATCTTTGAACTCCCCACTGCCGAGGTGATGAATGCTGATTGGTTAAAACTGCATTCCAGCCGGTGTCTATTCCACAAATTACCACCTGCTAAATCTATGATGTTAAAATGCCTATTAACTCTGTTCCATCTGACTGCGTAATCCACTGTCTCATCAGCCCAGGCAGGCAATTTATGAACTTGACCTCCACTATAAAAAGCATCAAGACATTATCTCACATTTCTTTTAGACTAACATTTAGTTTTCAACAGTGGAGATTTGTATAAACCTTGCTGTCTGTCTCTACGACATTTGCAACATTGTTCCAATATTCAAATTAGATCTCCAGCTGTCCCATAGTAATGAATGTGTTAAGAGTCCGGAGGCAGCGTTTCTCAGCCAGTTAAAATCATGAATCAGCTGGCACAATTTTTATGTARATATACAAAGAAATGTCAATTGAAAAAAGGTACAACGAAACGAAGTTTTGCTAGTTTGCAGTCATTCCAGCTTCAGTTTGATGTGATTGTGTTAGTTGTGTTGTTGGCTAGCTCCTCTGAATAACAGTGTCTTAACTTATTGGAAGGTTGAAGATCCTCAGTATTTCCTAGAGAGAGAGAGGATGGAAACGGATGTTGCCTTATTTGAGCCAGTGTGTTTACATCTTCAGTGATAACCAGTGGTGGAAAAAGTACCCAATTGTCATACTTGAGATAAAGTAAAGATACCTTAATAGAAAATGACTCAAGTAAAATGACTAGTCACCCAGTAAAATACTACTTGAGTAAAAGTCTAAAAGTATTTGGTTTTAAATATACTTAAGTATCAAAAGTAAAAGTATACATCTTTTGAAATTCCTTATAAAGCAAACCAGGCGGCACCATTTTCTTGTTTTTTACATGTACGAATAGCCAGGGGCATGCTCCAACACTCAGACATAATTTACAAATGAAGCATGTGTTTAGTGAGTCCGCCAGATCAGAGGCAGTAGGGATGACCAGTCAAGGGGTGCGTAACTGGTGGCATGGAAGTCAAACGCAGTAAAGCAGAACTTGGTAAATGGCCGGAYCCGTTTAATGCACATAACTCCTGGCTTACAAAAATAACAAAAAAACACATGGGCACAAAACCCGTCTCGCACCAGTCACAAAAGGCACACGTACTTACAATGAACAATTCCCGACAAGGACATGGGGGAAACAGAGGGAACATATACAACATGTAATTAGGGAATTGAAACCAGGTGAGTGTGACAATCAGACAAAACAAATGGAACATGAAAAATGGATCGGCGATGGCTAGAAGACCGGTGACGTCGACCACCGAACACCGCCCGAACAAGGAGAGGAACCGACTTCGGCAGAAGTTGTGACATGACCAGGGATGTTCTCTTGAAAAGTGTGTGAATGAGACAATTTTCCTGTTCTGCTAACCATTCAAAATGTAACAAGTACTTTTAGGTGTAAGGGAAAATGTATGGAGAAAAAAAGTACATAATTTTATTTGGGAATCTAGTGAAGTAAAAGTAAAATTTGTCCAAAATATAAATAGTACTACAGATTCCCCCAAAAATCTACTTAAGTAGTACTTTTAAGTATTTTTACGTAAGTATTTCACACCACTGGTGATAACCCATTGGGAAAAAACTGGTTGAATCAATGTTTCCACGTCATTTCAACCAAAAAATGTAATGTGATGGCATTGAATCACATAACTATTAACCTACATTTATTGACGTGGTGAAATGTTTTGTTGATTTCAAGTTGAATTCACGTTAGTTGACATCTTAACCAAATGTAAATCAAAACTAGACATTGAAGTTACATCTGTGCCCAGTGGAAAGTGGCCTTTGGCCAAGAGTGATTAAGGAAGGAATGAGGGTATGAGTTAAAGGAGCTTGACGCACTCCCGGAGTTCACAAAGCTGTGGAACGCAACTGCAGTCATTGTTAATGAGTCCCACAGGCCCGAGGAGGGGAGCAGAGGGGGGGGTGAGGGTGGATTACACCCCTTCGGCATTCACTACACACCAACCAACCTACTACTCCTTGACTGGATTTCGGGGCTGATGAGGGTGCTACTACCCCCTCTTTATACCGGAAAATGTTTAAATAATTCACACCTCACTCACTCAACAGTGAATGAGCATCAGAGGTAAGTGAGGGAGAGAGGGAGGGGGAGAGAAGGGAATGATGGGAGGAGTGGGCCTGTTTAGTGGAGCTTCCTCTGAATTTTTAAACAGGCAGTTTATCATAATCTCTCACAGGGCCAGCAATAACATTTTCTTCACATTCACTCCTTAACCCTTTGTCTGCCCATAGAGGGGCCATCCCTGCCACGACTAGTCCCTTCTCACAGAAGACACAATGGTGGAACCAGTCCAATGTGTCTCTGAAACTTGCTGTGAAGTCTGCTGTGTGAGATTAGCCCAGGACCACTAGAGGTTGGGTAGGTTGTTTGCTCTTTTCCATATTATGTCTATTTATAATAAGCTACCCAGGAAAGTGCTGAAATAACCCATATTAATATATGTAGCCTTAGAAATATGGTTCATGAAATCAGTAACTTGCTAACATCAGATAACATTCATATATTAGCCATTTCTGTAACACACTTAGATAATTCATTTGATAATACAGCAGTAGCAATATAACATATATAAAAGAGACAGAAATGCTTATGGGGGAGGTGTTGCTGTATATATTCAGAGCCATATTCCTGTAATGAATAGAGAAGAAGATCATATGTCAAGTGTTATTGAAGTTTTGTGGTTGCAGGTTCACTTGGCACATCTAAAGCCTTTTCTTTTGGGGTGTTGCTATAGGCCACCATGTGCTTACAGTCAGTATCTAATATGTGTGAAATGCTTGATAGTGTATGTGATGTAAACAGAAAGGTCTACTTTCTTGGGGACCTGAATATTGACTGGTTTTTCATCAAGCTGTCCACTCAAGAGGAAGCTTCTCACTGTAACTAGTGCCTGCAATCTGGTTCAGGTTATTAATCAACGTATTGGGGTGTTTACAAACACTACAGGAACAAGATCATCCACATATATTAATCACACTTTCACTAATACTGTAGAACTTTGTTCTAAAGCTATATCCGTACCCATTGGATGCAGTGATCACAATATAGTGGCTATATCCAGGAAAGCCAAAGTTCTGAAAGCTGGGCCTAAAATAGTGTATTAGAGATCATACAAAATATTTTGCTGTGACTCTTATGTGGATGATGTTAAACATATTTGTTGGTCTGATGTGATTAAGAAGGAGCATCTAGACTCTGCACTTGATGGATGTAAGAAATTGCATCTTCCAATTATTGATAAACAAGCACCTGTTAAGAAACTGACTGTCAGAACTGTTAAGGCTCCATGGATTGATGAGGAATTGAAAACTGTATGGTTGAAAGAGATGGGGCAAAAGGAGTGGCTAATAAGTCTGGCTGCACATCAGACTGGCTGACTTACTGCAAACTGAGAAATGATATGACTAAACTCAYCAAAAAGAAGAAGACACTGTATTATGAAGCCAAGATCAATGACATAAAGAATGATGGAAATTATTTGCAGAAAGAAAATATAAACTCCATCTTTCATCGAATCAGATGGCTTATTCATCACATAACCATTTGATGTTGACAATTATTTTAATGACTAATTAATTGGCAAAGTGGGCAGACTTAGGCAGGAAATGCCAACAACGAACGGTGAGCAATCATATTCATGGAATATCTTTCTTTCATTATTTGTTTTTTAATGCAAGTTAACATTTTGTAAAGTTAGTGTGGGAGAGGTGGATTATGACAAACCTCCTGGACTTGACAATTTAGATGGAAAGCTATTGAGGATGGTAGCTGACTCGTTAGCCACTCCTATCTGTCATATATTTAATCTGAACCTAGAGGAAAGTCTTTGTCTTCAGGCCTGGAGGGAAGCCAAYTTAATTCCGCTACCCAAGTGGCCTTTACTGGTTCTAACAACAGACCTAAAAGCTTGCTGCCAGCTCTTAGCAAACTATTGGGAAAAATGGTGTTTGACTAAATACAGGGCTCCCGAGTAGCACAGCGGTCTAAGGCACTGCATCTCAGTGCAAGAGATGRAAATTCAAACTTTGGTTCGATTCCAGGCTATATCACAACCGCCCGTGATTGGGAGTCCCATAGGGCGGCGCACAATTGGCCCAGCGTCGTCCAGGTTTGGCCAGGGTAGGCTGTCATTGTAAATAATAATTTACTGTTAACTGACTATCCTAGTTAAATAAAGGTTAAAAAAGGCTATTTATCTTTAACCAAATTAAGACTGTCAGCATGCTTATAGAGAAGGGCACTCAACATATACTGCACTGACACAAATTACTGATGATTGGTTGAAATAAATTGATAATAAGAAGATTGTGGGAGCAGTACTGTTAGATTTCAGTGCAGCCTTTGATATTATTGACCGTAACCTGTTGTTGAAAAAACATATGTGTTATGGCTTTTAAACCTTTGCCATATCAGTGATTCAGAGCTATCTATCTAATAGAACTCAAAGGGTTTTCTTTAATGGAAGCTTCTCTAATGTCAAACATGTAAAGTGTGGTGTACCGCAGGGCAGCTCTCTAGGCCCTCTACTCTTTTCTATTTTTACCAATGACCTACCACTGGCATTAAACAAAGCATGTGTGTCCATGTATGCTGATGATTCAACCATAAACACATAACCTTTCACGAGCCTACCCGGGTCGGGAGCACCCACCCCCACACACTAATTAGCATAGGTAGCATAGCTTCAAAAGTAAGATAGTAGCATCTAAATATAATTAAATCACAAGTCCAAGACACCGAGATAAGATACAGGATCTTGTGAATAAAGCCACATTTCAGATTTTTTAAAATGTTTACAGGAAGACAAAATATGTAAATCTATTAGCTAAACACGTTAGCAAAATACACCACTATTAACTCCTTCAGTTTCTTACCCTTCAGGTGCTATCACCAATTTCGGCTCAATAAGATATTGATATCCACTAACCAAGAAAAAACTCTTCAGATGACAGTCTGATACATTATTCTGGATAGGATGTTTTTGTTAGAAAAAAGTGCATATTTCAGGTAGAAATCACAGTTTACAATTGCACCCACCATCACAAATCGACTAGATTACTAGATAGAGCAACGTGTATGACCAATTTACTCATCATAAAACATTCATAAAAATAGACAAAGCATAGCAATGGAAGACCCAGTTCTTGTGATTTAGACAATATGTTCAGATTTTCTAAGCGTTTTCAGCGAAAACAGACATATAATCGATAGTTAGCATACCAAATGTAAATGTACCAGAGCATCGATTCACAAAGAGCGTATAACGTAATCACGCAAAAAATTATTAATTTTTTCACTAACCTTCTCAGAATTTCCGATGACACTCCTGTAACATCATTTTCAATATAACATATACAGTTTGTTCGAAAAGGTGCATATTTAGCCATACAAAACCGTGGTTCACACAATAAAAATACTAGGAATCAAGCCTCAGAATGTCTGACGTGTCATTATCAGAGTGATCTAGTTTAATTGAAAGCTAATCATATACTTGACTAAAAATAAGGGTTGACAGCAATCGAAAGACAAATTAGTTCTTAATGCAACCGCTGATTTACATTTTTAAAATTATCTTACTTTTCAATACAGGGTGGCAAGGGAAGCTATAACCAAAAATGGGAAATAGCGTTTAAAATATTTCGACGAGAACACGATTATATATTAAATATTGCTTACTTTGAGCTCGTTCTTCCATCAGATTCTTGGCAATGTATCCTTTCTATGTTATAAACGTCTTTGGTCGATAGATGTCCTCTGTCCTTCGAATGTCCACCACCAACGACGACACCTCTAAAACGTGTCAAACTTTCAGAGCGCGACAACAAAGAAATTCTCAAAATCGCACTAAACGGATATAATTGATATAAACGGCTCAAATTAACTACATTAGATGTTTTTAACAACTATAAGACTGAAACAACTGACGAGAAATATTGCTGGTTAGAAAACGATTTGGAACGAGGCAGGTCCGATGCCTTGACGCTTCAGGAGCACGTTGAGAAAGGGAGGTCTGTACATTTTGGTCTTTTGTAATGGTGTGAACGTGCCTCTGATTTTTATTGAAACGTGATGACGTAAAGACACCAGAGGAAGACGTAGGCAGTGTCGGTTTCCTTATAAGATTCAACTGTGACTTAAACAGACCAGATCAGAGGTAAAAAATTTCTGAAATCTGAACCTGTCATGAAAAGTGCTGTAGAAATTGTTCTGTACCCACTCAGAGACAAAATTCCAACTTCTATAGAAACTAGAAGTGGTTTTCTATCCAATAATAACAATAATATGCATATTGTAGATCAAGATTTAGCACGAGGCAGTTTAATTTGGAGACACAATATGCTAATGCGGAAACAGCACCCCTATAGTTTGAGAAGTTAACCTCTTAGTGAATAGGGGGCGCTGTTTTCACTTTGGGAAAAAATCGTGCCAAATTAAACGGCCTGTAACTCTGTTCTAGATCATACGATATGCATATTACTATTACTATGGATAGAAAAAACTCTGAAGTTTCCTAAACTGTTTGAATTATATCTGTGAGTAAAACAAAATCATTTGGCAGCAAACTTCCAAACGGAAGTGAAAATCTGAAAATGGGGCTCTGTGTAAGGCTTGCCTATTCAATTGCTTTTATTTAATGGATCTGTATGCACTTCATACGCCTTCCACTAGATGTCAACAGGCAGTAGAATGTTGAATGGGGTGTCTAGCTTGATGTGAGACGAATGAGAGCTTTTGGAGTGAAAGGTCTGCCCTTTGGCAGTATTTAGCCGGCACCAGAGAACCCCACATTGTCTTCTGAAATGCGTTAGGTATACACGACGAAATGCTCCGTCTTGGAATTTATTTGGATACATATGAGAAAAACATCATAAAGATGGATTTCAACCGAGTTTGACAGTTTATTCGACGTAATTGTGACTTTTGGAATTTTTCGTTCTTTGCGCCAAGAGTTGATGACATGTGCCCTCCACAATGCTAGCCAAAGTTGCTAATTCGACAGAAGAAATGGACATTCTAAAACAAACAACGATTTATTGTGGAAATAGGACTCCTTGCACTACATTCTGATGGAAGATCATCAAAGGTAAGAGAATATTTATGATGTTATTTGTATTTTTGTGGTATTGTTGGCTCCAACTTGGCGGAGAATTGCTGGGCGCTGTCTCACAATATTGCATGCTGTACTTTGTACTAAGTAATTTTTTTAAATCTAACACAGTGGTTTGCATTAAGAACCAGTGAATCTTTATATATTAGGTATTTCAGTTGCTCTTTCTAATTATTCTAGCTGTTTTGGTGCTATTTGTGACGGTAGCTGCTGTAACTAACTGATTTATACCTATAAATATGCACATTTTCGAACAAAACATAAATGTATTGTATAACATGATGTTATAAGACTGTCATCTGATGAAGTTATTCAAAGGTTAGTGATTAATTTTATCTCTTTGTGGGTTTTGTGAAAGCTATGTTGGCGGTGACAACATGGCGTTGTGTGTTTGGCTTTTGTGGTGAGCTAACATAAAAAAATATATTGTGTTTTCGCTGTAAAACATTTTAAAATTCGGACATGTTGGCTGGATTCACAAGATGTTTATCTTTCATTTGCTGTATTGGACTTGTTAATGTGTGGAAGTTAAATATTMCAAAAAAATATTTTTGAATTTCGCGCGCTGCGAAATGTTGTGGGTGTTCCGCTAGCGGAACCCCGGGGCGAGAAAGGTTAACCTCTCTAGGGGGTGTGGGATGCTAGCGTCCCACCTGGCCAACATCATGTGAAATTGCAGAGCGACAAATTCAGAAACATAAATACTCAGAATAAAAATTCAAAAAACATACAAGTGTTATACATCGGCRTAAAGATYAACTTCTTGTTAATCCAACCYRWGTGTCAGAATTCAAAAAGGCTTTACGGCGAAAGCATACCATMCGATTATCTGAGGACAGCGCCCAGTCTAGGACCAAAACGTCTAGGACCAAAACGTTCCTCAACAACTTCTACCCCAAGCCATAAGACTGCTGTACAGTTAATAAAATCGCCACCAGACTATTTACATTGACTACCCCCCCCCCCCTTACTTTTGTACACTGATTCTACTCGCTGTTTATTATCTATGCATAGTCACTTCACCCCTACCTACATGTACAAATTACCTCAACTAACCTGTTGTCACATTCTGACCTTAGTTCCTTTTTTTATGTCTTTATTTTGGTTTGGTCAGGGCATGAGTTGGGGTGGGCATTCTATGTTCTATATTCTATGTTTTGTTCTATGTGTTGTATTTCTGTGTTTGGCCTAGTATGGTTCCCAATCAGAGGCAGCTGTCAATCGTTGTCTCTGATTGAGAATCATACTTAGGTAGCCTGTTCCCACCTGTGTTTGTGGGTAGTTGTTTCCTGTTTTTGTGTTTGTTTCACCATTCAGGACTGTTTCGATTTTTGTTGTCATTCACTTTGTTATTTTTGTCTTTTTTCCGTGTTCAGTTAATAAATTTAACATGGACACGTACCACACTGCATTTTGGTCCGATCCTTCATTTTCCTCATCGGAAGAAGAACATCGTTACACCTGTACTCCAGCACACTGACTCAGTACCGATACCCCCTGTATATAGCCTCGTTAATGTTCTTCTTATTGTGTTACTTTTTGTTATTATTTTTTACTTTAGTCTATTTGGTAAATATTTTCTTAACTCTTCTTGAACTGCACTGTTGGTTAAGGGCTTGTAAGGAAGCATTTCACGGTAAAGTCCACACTTATTCGGCTTGTAGTTGTATTTGACAAATACAATTTGATTTGATTTGAATATTTGTATGTGACCAATCAAATTTGGTTTGATTTGATAATAGTCACATGTACAGGGTTGCAGGTGTGATTGCAGGGTACAGTGACAATCTTAGGTTCCGATCCCTAACATGGACTAAATTAAATAATGACGATGGTAATAAAAACAACAATAACAATAATATATATATATATATACACATAACTGTAGCACTGATGAGTAAATAATTGTACGTTGGGGTGGAGGCAGAGTAAAGACAGTTGAGGGGGTGGGGGGAATGACCATAGTGGGAGCAGCATGACCGTTTATCCTTTATTTAACTAGGCAAGTCAGTTAAGAACAAATTATTATTTTACAATGATGGCTTACCCCGGCCAACCTTTCCCCGGACGACGCTGGGCCAATTGTGCGCCGCCCTATGGGAATCACGATCACAGCTGGTTGTGATACAGCCCGGGATCGAACCACGGTCTGTAGGGACACCTCTAGCACTGAGATGTAGTGCCTTAGAGCGTTGTGTCACTTGGGAGCCCTAAAATTGAGGGGCCGTGGGGACCAAGTGAAATAATGACCAGTGCTAGCTCAACATGATCTTATCTGGAGGAGCAAGGAGAGAGATGTAGGTTTGCAAATTCTATCGCTTATCAAACGATGCTGTCCTTCATTAGTGACTGCGTGTACTCCTCTTTCTAAAACAGCTGTCTGCAAGGTCACAGTGGAGGAGGTTCTAGAATCAAGGATTTACTAACTGTCATCTATGGGCCAAATGAACCCCTCCCCTTCCGAAAGACACCAGGTGTATGTGCACTCACTTGAAATCGGGATTRGTCCAAATAATCATCGATGCACAAACTGCCGCAGCAGTGGTATTGTTCCTCATAACCTTCATATCCCATTTTAATGTTTCGTGTTTCATAACCGAGACACAGTAGAGATAGAAAATGGCAATAATACGTTAACTTTCCATTGTGTGTGTTTCTCTCCTGCATCCAAGTTTAAGTGTATTAAATGTAGTCTTGTTATAAATTATTAACAATATTATTAGTAATTGAATTACAGCTCTCTCCGTGATTGCCCTAAAGGTTTTTGTGGTTTAGTTAAAATTTATCAGCAACACGCTCATGATGAGGCGGCAGGGTAGTCTAGTGGTTAGAGCGTTGGGCTAGTTAACCCACTGTTCCTAGGCCGTCATTGAAAATATGAATTTGTTCTTTAACTGACTTGCCTAGTTAAATAAAGGTTACAAATAAGTAATATGATAATCTCACGCTCTCTTCTCCAAATGTCTTTCTCATGAAAGTTTCAAACGTTGGGATGCACTCAACCTAAAATATAAATATTTGTGGAAAAAATAAAGTTGGTTTTCAGGCCCTTCAGTGACAGTGTGGAGAGAGAGGAGAGAGATCGAGAGAGGCTCTCCCAACCAAGGCCAATCAGCATYAACGGATGTCTGATTGTTTAACTGGCTTATAGGGACAGAGGGAGGAAAATGTGGACGAACTTAAATAGAATGCAAAAACATTTTTTTCACCAAGTTCTAAGAAGAACCTTGAGTGTTTTGAGAGAGCTGTTCTGAGTGCACCCCTTGTGGATGTTGTGAGGTCTCGCTCTTTCCCCTTCTCTCTCATAGCATTCTCAATACCTCCCCTTGACCCTGCCCACTACACGTGTTCACCCACTCCATACTCATAAATACCCTCTCTTACTCCATACTCATAAATACCCTTCTCTCACTCCATACTCATAATACCCTTTCTCACTCATAGCTCAATACATACCGCTCTCTTACTCCCATACTCATAAATAAGCCCTTTCTCAACTCCATAACTCATAAATAGCCCTCGTCTTAGCTGGCCATACTCTAAATACCGCCTGCTCACCGTCCATGACTCGATGAAAACTACCCTCTTCTCACTCCATACTCATAAAATACCCTTTCTCAAACTCATCACCCTCATAAATACCCTCTTACTCCATACTCATAAATACCCTCTCTCACTCCATACTCATAAATACCGCTTTCTCACTCACTCCTACTCATCATAATACCCTCTCTGTACTCATTACTCATAAATACCCTCTCTCACTCCGCATACTTCATAAATACCCTCTCTTACTCCATACTCATAAATACCCTCTCTTACTCCATACTCATAAATACCCTCTCTACTCGCATAATCATAAAATACCTTCTCTTACTCCATACTCATAAATACCCTCTCTTACTCCATACTCATAAATACGCATCTTTCTCACTCCATAACTCATAAATACCCTCTCTTTACTCCATACTCATAAATACCCCCTCTTCCTCACTCCATACTCATAAAATACCCTCTCTCCACTCCATACTCGATTAAATACCCTCTCTCACTCCATACTCATAAATACCCTTTCTCACTCCATACTCATAAAATACCCTTTCTCACTCCAAGTACTCATAAATACCCTCTCTCACTCCATATCTCATAAATACCCTCTTTACTCCATTACTCATAAATACCCTTTCCTCACTCCATACTGCATACATACCCTCTCTTACTCCATACTCATAAATACCCTTTCTCACCTCCATAAACTCATAAATACCCTCTCTTCCTCCATACTCATAAATACCCTCTCTTCACTCCATACTCATAAATACCTCTTTCTCACTCCATATCTCATAAATACCCTTTCTCACTCCATACTCATAAATACCCTTCTCTTACTCCATAGACTCATAAATACCCTCTCTCACTCCATACTCATAAATACCCTTTCTCACTCCATACTCATAATACCCTATCTTACTGCCATACTCATAAATACCCTCTCTTACTCCATACTCATAAATACCCTCTCTTACTCCATACTCATAAATACCCTCTCTACTCCATACTCATAAATACCCTCTCTTACTCCATAATACTCAGTCAAATACCCTCTCTTACTCCATACTGCATAAATACCCTTTCTCACTCCATACTCATAAATACCCTCTCTCACTCCATACTCATAAATACCCTCTCTTACTCCATACTCATAATACCTTTCTCACTCCATACTCATAAATACCCTCTCTCACTCCATACTCATAAATACCCTCTCTCACTCCATACTCATAAATACCCTTTCTCACTCCATACTCATAAATACCCTCTCTCACTCCATACTCAATACATATCCTCTCTTACTCCATACTCATAATACGCCTCTCTTATTACTCCATACTCATAACTACCCTCTCTTACTCCATACTCATAAATACCTCTTTCTTACTCCATACTCATAAATACCCTTTCTCACTCCATACTCATACATAGCCTCTTTTACTCCATACTCATAAATACCCTATCTCACTCCATACTCATAAATACCCTTTCTCACTCCATACTCATAAATACCCTTTCTCACTGCCATACTCATACATACCCTGCTCTTACTCCATACTCATTACATATCCTATCTCACTCCATACTCATAAAATACCCTCTCTCACTCCATACTCATAAATACCCTATCTCACTCCATACTCCATAAATACCTCTTCATCATACTCATAAATCCTATCTCACTCCATACTCATAAATACCCTCTCTTACTCCATACTCATAAATACCCTCTCACTCATACTCATAAATACCCTTTCTCACTCCATACTCATAAATACCCTTTTCTCACTCCATACTCATAAATACCCTTTCTCACTCCATACTCATAAATACCCTCTCTCACTCCATACTCATAAAATACCCTCTCTCACTCCATACTCATAAATACCCTTTCTCACTCCATACTCATAAATACCCTCTCTCACTCCATACTCATAAATACCCTCTCTTACTTGATACTCATAAATACCCTTTCACTCCATACTCAATAGAATACCCTCTCTCACTCCTTTGTAACCTCCACACTCCACACGTGATCTCTGAATGGAGAGGTTTTGAAAGTGTCACTTACGCTCCCTGAAACATGGCTGTTGGCTCTTAAATGCATCTTGTTATTTTATATGTATGTTATGAACCTTTACAATAAAGTGAACACAACCAGAGCCTTCCTATCTGAGACTGCATGGGGATTGAACATAACCTAATCTACACAACCTGAAGCCTTCCTATCTGAGACTGCATGGGGATTGAACATAACCTAATCTACACAACCTGAGCCTTCCTATCTGAGACTGCATGGGGATTGAACATAACCTAATCTACACAACCAGAGCCTTCCTATCTGAGACTGCATGGGATTGAACATAACCTAATCTACACAACCTGAGCCTTCCTATCTGAGACTGCATGGGATTGAACATAACCTAATCTACACAACCTGAGCCTTCCTATCTGAGACTGCATGAGGATTGAACATAACCTAATCTACACAACCAGAGCCTTCCTATCTGAGACTGCATGGGGATTGAACATAACCTAATCTACACAACCTGAGCCTTCCTATCTGAGACTGCATGGGGATTGAACATAACCTAATCTACACAACCAGAGCCTTCCTATCTGAGACCGCATGGGATTTCTGCCTATGCAGTGAGCTCCTCCACTCCACAAGGGTTGAATGTATGAGTCAGTCACAAGGCTAACTGTAATGGCATTCCACAGACAGCCCACACAGTGTTTCATCAGAAGAGATCATCTCAGGGAATACTTGACACACAATACACCACAGAACACCGGCAACCACCCACACTGGGATCTCACATAACCACACACACACACGCGCCTCAGATCACTCAACACCACACTGAGTCCCACACCCACACTGATACCACAACCACCACACACCACCCCCCCTCCTCTCCAGTTACCCCAGTCGCAGCTCCCCAAGCACCCACACAACCACTGCCAATTCTGTCTCCAGAACGAAATACTAGAGGGGTA
>NW_019942652.1:141179-147831 GCF_002910315.2 Salvelinus sp. IW2-2015 | reverse complement strand
CGGTTTCGATTTTTGTTGTCATTTCCACTTTTATTTTTGTCTTTATTTCCGTGTTCAGTTAATAAATTTAACAAATGCAGTAAGTACCACACTGCATTTTTGGTCCGAACCTTCACTTGCTTCCTCATGCGGGTGCGAAGCCAAGAGGACATCAGTTAGCACCTGTACTAACCAGCACAACTGACTTCCTATGTACCCAGAATACCCCCTGTTATAAGCCTCGTTATCATGTTTCTTCTTATTGCTGTTACTTTTTGTATATTTGTTTACTTTAGTCTTATTTGGTAAATATTTTCGTTAAATCTTCTTGGAACTGCACTGTTGGCTTACAGGCGCATTTGTAAGGATAGCCAATTTCATCGGTAAAGGTCCACCACTTATTCGGTTGTGTGTTCGGCTCATGTCGTTGTATTTGACCAAATACAATTTTGATTTTGATTTGAATTTTGTATGTGACCAACTCCAAATTTGGTTTGATTTGATAAATAGTAACCATGTACAGGGTGCAGGTTGGTGATTTGAGCAGGTACCATTGAACAATCTTATCCGATCCCTAACAGTGGACTAATATTTAAACTAATGAACGCGGATGGTACTAATAAAAAAACAACCAATAAGCACCTAATATACCTATATATATAGTACACATGAAACTGTAGCACTGATGAGTAAACCTAATTGTACGTTGGGTGGAGCGCGACAGTAAAAGACAGTGTTAGGGGTGGGGGAATGCACCATAGTGGAGCAGCAGGACCGTATTCCGTTATTAAACTAGGCAGAGTCGAGTTTAAGAACCAATAGTTATTATTTACAATTGTATGGCTACCCCGTGGCCAACTCCTTCTGTCCTTGACAGCTGGACGAGCTGCTGGGCCAATTGCGCCGCCCTATCGGAATCACGTATTCGACAGCTTGGTTGTGATACAGCCCGGGATGTCGAACCACGGTCTGTAGGGACACTCCTAGCACTGAGATGTAGTGCTTAGAGCGTTGGTGTCACTTGGGACCCTAAAATTGAGGGGCGCGTGGGGCACCAAGTGAAAAATAATGACCAGTGGCTAGCTCAACATGATCTTATCTGAGAGGAGCAAGGAGAGAGATGTAGGTTTGCAAATTCTATTCGCTTATCAAACGATGCTGTCCTTCATTAGTGACTGCGTGTACTCCTCTTTCTAAAACAGCTGTCTGCAAGGTCACAGTGGAGGAGGGTTCTAGAATCAAGGATTTACTAACTGTCATCTATGGGCAAATGAACCCCTCCCCTTCCGAAAGACACCAGGTGTATGTGCACTCACTTGAAATCGGGATTTGTCCAAATAATCATCGATGCACAAACTGCCGCAGCAGTGTTTTGTTCCTCCATAACCTTCATATCCCATTTTAATGTTTCGTGTTTCATAACCGAGACACAGTAGAGATAGGAAAAGGCAAAAATAAAGTTAACTTTCCCTTGTGTGTGTTTCTCTCCTGCATCAACGTTTAAGTGTATTAAATGTAGTCTTGTTATAAATTATTAACAATATTATAGTAATTGAATTACAGCTCTCTCCTCACGAATTTTCGTTTCTTTAACTGACTTTGCCTATGTTTAAATAAAGTTAAAATAAGTGTATATGATAATCTCACAACGCTCTCTTCTCCAAATTGTGTCTTTCTCATGAAAGTTTCAAACGTTGGGATGCACTCAACCTAAAATAAAAATATTGTGTGGAATAAAATAAAGTTTGTTTTCAGCCCTTCAGTGACAGTGTGGAGAAGAAGGAGAGAGATCGAGAGAGGCTTCTCCCAACCAAGGCCAATCAGCATAAACGATGTCTGATTGTTTAACTGGCTTATAGGGACACAGGGAGGAAAATGGTGGACGAACTTAAATAGAATGCAAAAACATTTTTTTCACCAAGTTCTAAGAAGAACCTTGAGTGTTTTGAGAGAGCTGGTCTGATGCACCCCTTGTGGATGTTGTGAGGTCTCGCTCTTTCCCCTTCTCTCTCATTGCATTCTCAATACCTCCCCTTGAACCCTGCCACTACACGTGTTCACCCACTCCATACTCATAAATACCCTCTCTTACTCATACTCATAAATACCCTCTCTCACTCCATACTCATAAATACCTTTCTCACTCCATACTCATACATACCCTCTCTTACTCCATACTCATAAATACCCTTTCTCACTCCATACTCATAAATACCCTCTCTACTCTCATACTCATAAATAGCCCTCTCTTCACTCCATACTTCATAAATACCCTCTCTCACGTCCATACTCATAAAATACCCTCCTCCTCACTCCCATACTCATAAATACCCCTCTTACTCCATACTCATAAATACCCTCTCTCACTCCATACTCATAAATACCCTTTCTCACTTCCGATACTCAATAAATACCCTCTCTTACTCCATACTCATAAATACCCTCTCTTACTCATACTCATAAATACCCTCTCTTACTCCATACTCATAAATAGCCCTCTCTTACCCATACTCATAAATACCCTCTCTACTCCATAACTCATAATACCCTCTCTTTACTTCCATACTCAAAATACCCTCTCTCACTCCATACTCATAAATACCATCTCTTCACCTCCATACTTATAAATACCCTCTCTTACTCCATACCTTAAATACCCTTTCTCCACTCCATACTCATAAATACCCTCTCTCACTCCATACTCATAAATACCCTCTCTCACTCCATACTCATAAATACCCTTTCTCACTCCATACTCATGAAATACCCTTTCTCACTCCAAGTACTCATAAATACCCTCTCTCACTCCATACTCATAAATACCCGCTCTTACTCCATTACTCATAAATACCCTTTCTCACTCCATACTCATACATACCCTTCTCTTACTCCATAACTCATAAATAACCCTTTCTCCACTCCATACTCATAAAAATACCCTCTCTTACTCCATACTCATAAATACCCTCTCTCACTCCATACTCATAAATACCCTTTCTCACTCCATACTCTATAAATACCCTTTCTCACTCCATACTCATAAATACGCCTCTCGTTACTCCATACTCATAAATACCCTCTCTCACTCCATACTCATAAATACCCTTTCTCACTCCATTACTCATAAATACCCTATCTTACGCATACTCATAAATACCCTCTCTACTCCATACTCATAAATACCCTCTCTTACTCCATACTCATAAATACCCTCTCTCACTCCATACTCATAAATACCCTCTCTTACTCCATACTATAAATACCCTCTCTTACTCCATAACTCATAAATACCCTTTCTCACTCCATACTCATAAATACCCTCTCTCACTCCATACTCATAAATACCCTCTCTTACTCCATACTCATAATACCCTTTCTCACTCCATACTCCATAAAATCCCTCTCTCACTCCATACTCAAAATACCCTCTCTCACTCCATACTCATAAATACCCTTTCTCACTCCATACTCATAAATACCCTCTCTCACTCCATAACTCATAACATACCCTCTACTATACTCTATAGCTCTTCTCCATACTCATAAATACCCGTCTTCTTACTCCAACTCATAAACCCTCCTTTTCTACTTCCATTACTCATAAATACCCTTTCTCACTCCATACTCATACATAGCCTCTTTTACTCCATACTCATAAATACCCCTATCTCACTCCATACTCATAAATACCCTTTCTCACTCCATACTCTAAATACCCTTTCTCACTGCCATACTCATACATACCCTCGTCTTACTCCAATACTCATTACATATCCTATCTCACTCCATACTCATAAAATACCCTCTCTCACTCCATACTCATAAATACCCATCTCACTCCATACTCATAAAATACCCTCTCTCACTCCATACTCATAAAACTCCTATCTCACTCCATACTCATAAATACCCTCTCTTACTCCATACTCATAAATACCCCTCTCACTCATACTCATAAATACCCTTTCTCACTCCATACTCATAAATACCCTTTTCTCACTCCATACTCATAAATACCCTTTCTCACTCCATACTCATAAATACCCTCTCTCACTCCATACTCATAAAATACCCTCTCTCACTCCATACTCATAAATACCCTTTCTCACTTCATACTCATAAATACCCTCTCTCACTCCATACTCATAAATACCCTCTCTTACTTGATACTCATTAATACCCTTCTCACTCCATACTCATAGAATACCCTCTCTCACTCCTGTTGAAACCTCCACACTCCACACGTATCTCTGAATGGAGAGGTTTTGAAAGTGTCACTTACGCTCCCTGAAACATGGCTGTTGGCTCTTAAATGCATCTTGTTATTTTATATGTATGTTTAATGAACCTTTACAATAAAGTGAACACAACCAGAGCCTTTCCTATCTGAGACTGCATGGGGATTGAACATAACCTAATCTACACAACCTGAGCCTTCCTATCTGAGACTGCATGGGATTGAACATAACCTAATCTACACAACCTGAGCCTTCCTATCTGAGACTGCATGGGGATTGAACATAACTAATCTACACAACAGAGCCTTCCTATCTGAGACTGCATGGGGATTGAACATAACCTAATCTACACAACCTGAGCCTTCCTATCTGAGACTGCATGGGATTGAACATAACCTAATCTACACAACCGAGCCTTCCTATCTGAGACTGCATGGGATTGAACATAACCTAACTACACAACCAGAGCCTTCCTATCTGAGACTGCATGGGATTTGAAAATAACCTAATCTACACAACCTGAGCCTTCCTATCTGAGACTGCATGGGGATTGAACATAACCTAATCTACACAACCAGAGCCTTCCTATCTGAGACCGCATGGGATTTCTGCCTATGCAGTGAGCTCCTCCACTCCACAAGGGTTGAATGTATGAGTCAGTCACAAGGCTAACTGTAATGGCATTCCACAGACAGCCCACACAGTGTTTCATCAGAAGAGATCATCTCAGGGAATACTGACAATAGACAGGCTGGGATCTCATGGCTGTTCCATGATCCTGATAACAACCCCCCCCTCCCTCTCCATACCCCACGGCCAGCTCCCCACCACCACACAAACACACTGCCAATCTGTCTCCAACAAATACTAGAGGGGTACATTTTGACTGATCAGTGTGTATCCTTCAGCTGTTTTCCTGGTTCCTTTCATACAGTTTCTCTGCCATGTCACTCTACTGTGTGAATGGGGTTTCTCAGTGATTTCATACAAGTTGTTTATGTAGAGGGTCTTTCTGTAAAGTGTACTGTAGCTAGAATTCCTTTATTATTTTATCATATTAGTGTAACTCATTTGAATGCCAATGTTGTGCATTAGCCACATAACATAACATTGATAACATAATGCCAATGTTGTGATAGGACTGCCAATGGCTCTGTCCTTGCCATAGAAATGTCATTAGAATGTTATGTTATGTAATTATACACTAAGTGTACAAAACATTAAGAACACCTTCCTAATATTGAGTTGCACCCCCTTCAGAGAGCCTCAATTTGTCGGGGCATAGATTCTACAACGTGTCGAAAGCGTTCCACAGGGATGCTGGCCCATGTTGACTCCAACGCTTCCCACAGTTGTGTCAAGTTGGCTGGATGTCCTTTTGATGGTGGAACATTATTGAGACACACTGGAAACTGTTGAGCGTGAAAAACTCAGCAGCACTTAAATGTTTTGTCTTGTCCATTCACCCTTTGAATGGCACACATAATACATGTCTCAATTGTCTCAAGGCTTACAAATCCTTCTATAACCTTTCTCCTACCCTTCATCTACACTGATTGAAGTGGATTTCACACGTGACCTCAGTAAGGGATCATAGCTTTCACCTGGATTCACCTGGTTAGTCTATGTCATGGAAAGAACAGGTGTTCTTAATGTTTTGTCCACTCAGTGTATCTTTATCTCTCTATATTGTCCTGTCTCCTCAGGTCTCCTCCTCGGCCCAGCCCAGGCAGTCTCAACTACTCTGATGAGGATTTGAGCACCACCAAGTACAACGATCTGATCCAGGCTGAGAGCAGCAGCCTGACAGAGAAACCATCTGAGATATCAGACTCTAAGGTACCGACAGTATGTACTCCCCTTAACGTCTCCCATCTCACTGTCTGTCAACGTATTGGATCCCACTGCACCTCACCTTTACATTGATGCTATGCCCATAGATGCTGATCTGTGGTCAGTTTTTTTATTTCCCCCCTAGTGGTTAAGGTTAGGATTGGGGAAGGACAGCTGAAAATTCCACCCGGACTGTAAGCAGACACTCAGGGCATTGATAGAATAGGGTTTAGATGGGGAATGTGTCCCGTGTCTCTCCTGGTCTCTATGGGGCAGTCAGGCTGAGCTGGAGGCAGCTCTGTGAGTAAGGCCAGTAACCAGTGCCCAGCTCTGGTGGTGGTCGGAATCAAGCACAGAGGATGCTCACACACGCGCACACAAACACATACGCACACAGACTGGAGGGTCTGCTGCGTTCTCAGGCCCAGGCAGGATTCCTTCCACAGCCCCGTCCTCGTTTTGGGTCACCGTTACCCATAATGCCCCTTACATCCCAGTTTGCTGTGTTGGCATCTGCTGAATCAGAGGAACAGACAGACACACAGGGGTCTGGGGCCCAATAAACAGCTCTCATCAATGAACTGGATCTCTCTCTCTCTCTC
>NW_019942652.1:117202-140050 GCF_002910315.2 Salvelinus sp. IW2-2015 | reverse complement strand
TCGCTCTCTCTCTCTCTCTCTCTCTCTCTCTCTCTCTCCTCTCTCTTCTCTCTCTCTCTCTCTCTCTCTTCTCTCTCTCTCTCTCTCTCTCTCCCAATTATATTTTTCTCTCTTTTTAATTTGTCTATACTGATCCTTTGTTGCTGTTTCCTTCTCTGTTCTGTGGTGTACCCTGCCATCCCTTCTTCTCAATAGCACAACCATATCATCATCAGGTCTAATCTACAGCGGTGACCATGTAAACGTGATGTCCCTTTTGAAGGTTTATTGAGCGAATCTCCCAGGTATCAAGCTTAGCGTCGCTCGCCGCAACATGCCAGCAGCCAGCCGCCAGCCAGCCAGCCACCAGCCCAGCCAGCCAGCCAGCCAGCCAGCCCAGCCAGCCAGCCAGCCAGCCAGCCAGCCAAGCCCACGCCAGCCACCTAGCCAGCCAGCCGCCAGCCAGCCAGTCAGCCAGCAGCCAGCCAGCCAGCCAGCCACCAATCCAGCCAGCCACCAGCCAGACCAGCCAGCCAGCCAGCCAGCCAGCCAGCCAGACCCAGCCAGCCAGCAGCCAGCCAGCCAGCCAGCCAGCCAGCCAAGCGCACGCCAGCCAGCCAGCCAGCCAGCAGCCTAGGCCAGCCAGCCAGCCAGCCAGCCAGCAGGCCAGCCGCCAGCCAGCCCAGCCAGCATGCGCAGCCAGACCAGCCAAAAGCCAGCCAGAGCCAAGCCAGCCAGCCAGCCAGCCAGCCAAGCCACCAGCCAGCCAGCCAGCCAGCCCAGCCAGACAGACAACAGACAGACAGACAGACAGGACAGACAGACAACAGAACAGACAACAGACAGAAGAGCAGACAGACAGACAGACAGACAGACAGACAGACAGGACAGACGACAGACAGACAGACAGACGACTGACTATAACAGCTCTGCTTCAGTGTTTGATTGTGCATGGGTTGTCTCCAGTTAACCCTATGGCATCTCAGTTCAGTTTCCACTGGAGGTATAAAGTTGGCTATTGTCCTCCATGGCTGCCAATTCCCCTACCGGGATCGATATGATCTCTCTCTGTCACGAGGTACTGAAGGCCCCTCGCCCGACGCCTTGAGTCCATGATGGCTCGTACGGTATACGCCGGGACCCCCTCGATGTCAAGAGGGGGCGGAGGAACCTCCCGTACCTCAGACTGCTGGAGCGGACCAGCCACCACCGGCCTGAGGAGAGACACATGGAACGAGGGGTTAATGTGATAATCAGGGGGGAGTTGTAACCTATAACAAACCTCGTTCAGTCTCCTCAGGACTTTAAATGGCCCCACAAACCGCGGACCCAGCTTCCGGCAGGGCAGGTGAAGGGGCAGGTTTCGGGTCGAGAGCCAGACCCGATCCCCCGGTGCATACACCGGGGCCTCACTGCGGTGGCGGTCGGCACTCGCCTTTTGCCTCCTCAATCAGGAGCCTCAATCTGGCTCTGATGCCATGGTGCCAGGACCGGCTGATAACCCAGCACACACTGAAAAGGTGATAGGTTGGTAGAGGAGTGGCGGAGGGAGTTTTGGGCCATCTCCGCCCAGGGGATGTAAGCTGCCCACTCCCCTGGCCGGTCCTGGCAATAGGACCTCAGAAACCTACCCACATCCTGGTTGACTCTTTCCACCTGCCCGTTACTCTCGGGTTAGAAACCTGAGGTAAGGCTGACCGAGATCCCCAGGCGTTCCATAAACGCCCTCCAGACTCTAGACGTAAATTGGGGACCCCGATCAGAAACTATATCCTCAGGCACCCCGTAGTGCCGGAATACGTGGGTGAACAGGGCCTCCGCAGTRTGTAGAGCCGTAGGGAGACCGGGCAAAGGAAGGAGACGGCAGGACTTAGAAAACCGATCCACAACGACCAGGATCGTGGTGTTACCCCGCGACGGGGGAAGATCCGTCACGAAATCCATCGATAGGTGTGACCACGGTCGCTGTGGAACGGGAAGGGGTTGTAATTTCCCTCTGGGCAGATGTCTAGGTGCCTTGCACTGTGCGCATACCGAACAGGAGGAAACATAAACCCTCACATCCTTAGCTAAAGTGGGCCACCAGTACTTCCCAGCAAGGCAGCGCACCGTCCGACCGATGCCAGGATGACCAGAGGAGGGTGACGTGTGAGCCCAACAGATCAAACGATCGCGGACATCAAACGGAACGTACAGACACCCAGCTGGACAGTCAGGTGGAGTGGGCTCTGCACGTGACGCCCGTTCGATGTCCGCGTCCACCTCCCACACCACCGGTGCCACCAGGCGAGAGGCTGGAATTATGGGAGTGGGATCTGTGGACCGCTCCTCTGTATCACACAGCCGGGACAGTGCGTCTGCCTTAACGTTCTGGGAACCTGGTTTGTAGGAAAGGGTGAAAACAAAACGGGTGAAAAACATGGCCCACCTTGCCTGGCGAGGGTTCATTCTCCTCGCCGCCCGGATGTACTCCAGATTGCGGTGGTCAGTCCAAATGAGAAAAGGGTGTCTAGCCCCCTCAAGCCAATGTCTCCACACTTTCAGAGCCATGACAACAGCCAYCAACTCCCGGTCCCCCACAWCATWGTTTCGCTCCGCCGGGCTGAGCTTCTTCGAAAAGAATGCACAGGGGCGGAGCTTTAGTGGCGTACCCGAGCGCTGAGACAGCACAGCCCCTATCCCTGCCTCGGACGCGTCCACCTCAGCTATGAATGCTAAGGGAAGGATCAGGATGAGCCAGC
This sequence comes from Salvelinus sp. IW2-2015, assembly GCF_002910315.2. Lineage (NCBI taxonomy): Eukaryota > Metazoa > Chordata > Actinopteri > Salmoniformes > Salmonidae > Salvelinus > Salvelinus sp. IW2-2015. The sequence goes on along the minus strand of NW_019942652.1, from coordinate 137,330 downwards.
ACGGGAGCCGAGGTAAACAGAGCCTTCAGGTGACCAAAAGCCCTGTCCACCCCAGCTGTCCACTGCAGTCGCACCGGTCCCCCCTTCAGCAGTGAGGTAATGGGAGCCGCTACCTGACCAAAACCCCGGATAAATCTCCGGTAGTAGTTGGCAAACCCTAAAAACCGCTGCACCTCCTTTACCGTGGTTGGAGTCGGCCAATTACGCCCGGCTGAAATGCGGTCATTCTCCATCTCTACCCCTGACTCTGAAAAGCGTTACCCTAGGAAGGAGATGGACTGTTGGAAGAACAGACATTTCTCAGCCTTGACGTACAGGTCATGCTCCAACAGTCGACCAAGCACCCTGCGCACTAGGGACACATGCTCGGCGCGTGTAGCGGAGTATATTAGAATGTCATCTATATACACCACTACACCCTGCCCGTGCAGGTCCCTGAAAATCTCATCTACAAAGGATTGGAAGACTGATGGAGCATTCATTAACCCGTACGGCCATGACGAGGTACTCATAATGCCCAGAAGTGGTGCTAAATGCTGTCTTCCACTCATCTCCCCCCTTGATACGCACCAGGTTGTAAGCGCTCCTGAGGTCCAATTTTGTGAAGAAGCGCGCCCCGTGTKATGACTCGGTCATACTGGCTATGAGTGGTAGCGGGTAACTGTATTTTACCGTGATCTTATTTAAACCTCGATAATCAATACACGGGCGCAAACCTCCATCCTTCTTCTTCACAAAGAAAAAACTCGAGGAGACAGGTGAGATGGAAGACTGAATGTATCCCTGTCCCAGAGATTCGGTGACATATGTCTCCATAGCCACCGTCTCCTCCTGTGACAGAGGATACACGTGACTCCTGGGAAGTGCAGCGTCTACCAAGAGATCTATCGCACAATCCCCCGGTCGATGGGGTGGTAATTGAGTCGCCTTCTTTTTACAGAATGCGAGTGCCAAATCGGCATATTCTGGGGGAATGTGCATTGTGGAAACCTGGTTTGGACTTTCCACCGTAGTGGCACCTAAGGAAACACCTACACACCTCCCTGAACACTGACAGGACCATCCCTTGAGAGCCCTCTGTTGCCACGAAATAATCGGATCATGAGAGGCCAACCAGGGAAGACCCAACACAACAGGAAACGCAGGAGAGTCGATCAAAAAGAGACTAATTCTCTCCTCGTGATCCCCCTGCGTTCTCATAGCTATGGGCGCTGTGACCTCCCCAATCAGCCCCGACCCCAAAGGACGACTATCTAAGGCATGCACAGGGAAGGGAACATCAACAGGAACAATAGGGATCCCTAATCTATGTGCCAAAGAGCGGTCAATAAAGTTCCCAGCTGCGCCTGAATCTACTAGCGCCTTATGCTGGGGATGCGGGGAAAACTCAGGAAATTCTATGGGTAACAACATGTGTGCAACAGGGGGCTCTGAGTGAGTTTTGTGCATACTCACCTGGGATGACCCACCAGTGCTCCGCCTGCTACCTCGACTTCCAGGAGAAACACCCCAGCACCGACCAGCAGTGTGCCCTCTGCGGCCACAGTTGGTGCAGGGAATGGTCCCCCCTCCGGTCCCTCTCATAGCAGCCCCTCCTAACTCCATAGGTGTTGGATCCAAGGTGCTGGGTAATGGAACGGGCGGACCCCGATCTAGACGTCCGCGGGAGGCCAACAGGTTATCCAGCCGGATAGATAAGTCCACCAGCTGGTCCAGGTTGAGAGTGGTGTCCCTGTAGGCTAGCTCCCTACGAACGTCCTCTCGTAAACTACACCTGTAGTGATCGATCAGGGCCCGCTCATTCTATCCCGCACCAGCTGCCAGAGTTCTGAAGTCCAGTGCGAACTCTTGAGCGCTCCTCATCCCCTGTCTTAGATGGAACAATCGCTCTCCCGCCGCTCTCCCTTCAGGTGGATGATCAAAGACTGCCCGGAAGCGGCGAGAGAAGTCCTCATAGTCATCCAGAGTTAGGCCTTCCCTTCCCCAGATGGCGTTGGCCCACTCCAGGGCTTTACCAGTCAGACAGGAGATGAGGGCGCCCACCCTCTCGCGTCCCGAAGGGGACGGATGAACAGCCGCCAGGTAGAGCTCTAGCTGTAGTAGGAACCCKTGGCACCCGGCTGCTGTTCCGTCARACGKTCCTGGGAGCGAGAGCCGAATCCCACTGGGTCCTGACGATGGAGGGGTGGACATCGGTGTAGGTTGAGGTGCGGGCGGAGGTGATGGGGTATGATTGATCGGAAGACCTCCTCTCTCCCATCTGTCCATTGTCTGCAGCACGCGATCCATGGCTGTCCCTAGACTGTGTAACATGGTCGCGTGCTGTTGGACTTGCTCCTCTACTGGGAGAGAAGGGCTGGCTGCACCTGCTGACTCCATTTGAAGAGGTCCGTGATTCTGTCAGGGTTTGTGTGCAGAGATGTAYCGGAGTCAAGCGCAGGACACAGGTGTTGAGCAAAACAACGGCGTTTACTCAAAATACAAGCAAAAATTCCTCAATGGGAATATAACAAACACACATGCACCAACGAAAACCACTAACGAAACAAACAATCACGGACAGAACAMAAATGTATGCCAGAGGGTTAAATAGGGAACATGATAGGGGAATTGAAACCAGGTGTGTGTAATACAGACAAAACAAAACGAAACTGAAAAATGGATCGGTGGTGACTAGAAAGCCGGTGACGTCGACCGCCGAACACCACCCGAACAAGGAGAAGGGCCGACCTCGGCGGAAGTCATGACACATAATTAGAATTCCTCAGACATTCATGTGTCTTATATCATTTTAAAGGTAATCTTGTTGTTAATCCCACCAAAGTGTCCGATTTCAAATATGCTTTTCAGCGAAAGCACTACAAACGATTATGTTAGGTCACCACCAAACCACAATAAGCACAGCCATTTTTTCCAGCGAAAGATAGCTTTCACAAAAACCAGAAATAAAGATAAAATTAATCACTAACCTTTGATTATCTTCATCAGATGACACTCATAGGACTTAGGACATCTAGTGGAAGCCGTAGGAAGTGAAAACCCATCCATATCTCTCTGTATTTTCAATGAGAGCTTGGTTGAAAATCTGGCACCGCCAGAAAATATCCAAACAGGAAGTGGAACTTCTCAGGTTTTTGCCTGCCATATGAGTTCTGTTATATTCACAGACATAATTCAAACAGTTTTAGAAACTTCAGTGTTTTCTATCCAATACTAATAAAAATATGCATATATTAGCAACTATGACATAGGAGCAGGCCGTTTACTCTGGGCACCTCTGTGCACCTTTCATCCAAGCTACTCAATACTGCCCCTTCAGCCATAAGAAGTTAAGAAGGGATTTAGAAGAAGAAGTTAATGCGGGGTTGTTGAGGCAACCGGGCCACCACCACAGCTGTACCTGGGCTAGCGGCAGGTAGACAAGACACACTCTTTAGAAGCCAGTAGACAGTGTGTCCTTATGCAGTTTGTTTTGTCAGTGTCACTGTGTGTTTGTGTGTGTGACACTCTGGATAGAAATCAGCAGTTGAGAATGGAGTGAGCTCATCTGAGTCGATGGGAGGTTGAAGATAGTGTGTGCGTCCCAAATGGCATAGTGCCCTATAGCATAGTGCCCTTTATGGTGCCCTATGGGCCCTTGTCAGTAGTGCACTAAAGAGTAAATAGGATGCCATTTGGGGCTCAGTCCGTGTGTTGCTTCATCATGGGAGATGAAAGAACATACAGTATCTGGACGATGTGTCCGGCTGCTGGAGCGCAGACCTAGACACCACAGAGAGAAACATGTCTGCTGTGTTATGGTTGTCTCCCATGACAACACAGAGGATTGTTTCGACTGGAACTGCTCCGAGGGTTCATCTGTAGCATTTTTGGAAACACCATTAAGTCATATGATGTCACTTCCTGGAACCAAGTAAAAATAGAACAGGCTTTGAGTAATGCTAGCTAGAGTCTTAGTGAAATGCAGAACATTTAAAAAAAAAAAAAAWAATTAAACAAAGAGGAAATACCTGATAATGATTGACTATAATTCATGACATAATATTCACAAATGCATGTTATGTTAGACATTTAAGACATGATAAAAAGCCCAGAGCAAAATCTGTCACATCTGTCTGATTAGTTCATCATAAACAACAGCAGTTGCTGCGTGTGCAGAGGGGGATTAGAACTGCCTAGTCACACTAAATCCCTGTCTCAAATGATGTACAGCTGGATTTTAGGGGATTTCGCAAGGGACTCAATATGTTTTTTTAAATCATATTTACACAGGTACACACGCACCAGACACACATACACATACGACAAGCGCACGCGTGCACACACACACATGCTCTCAAACAAATACACACTCAAACAAACAAACACACACACTCCCCCTCCCTCTGTACTGTCCGAGTGTTTACCTGCTGCTTGGGGTTCCTGCTGTGTTCACTGTAACAATAATGAGTGTGAAATGGTTTACATTACCAAAGCAAGTGAAATAGATCAACAAAGTGAAAAAAAACTATCACAAATGAACAGTAAACATTACACTCAGAAAAGTTTCAAAGGAATAGAGACATTTCAAATGTCACAATGTCTATACAGAGTGTTGTAACGATGTACAGTGTTCTCTCTCTTCCTCTCTCCCTCCTCTCTCTGTATCTCTCTCTCTCTCATCCTCTCTCACCTTCTCTTTCACTCTCTCTGTATCTCGCTCTCTCTCTCACTCCTTCTCTCCCCAACTCTCTTGGTTATGGGGTGTAGTAACCCTACACCCCATAACCCCTCTGCTGGAGGGGTTATGGGGGGTTCTTACAACCTCAAGTCCCAAGATAAAGTTCACAATGTTTGATGGATAGAACAGCACTAAAGACTCCACAATGCATTCCACTCTGGCCCCAACAGACCATCTATACAAGGGAAAGGAGTCTCCTGAGAAGTCTAATGTCTCCTGGGAAGTTTATGAGTCTCCTGGGAAGTTTATGAGTCTCCCGAGAAGTCTAGTAGTCTCCTGAGATGTCTAGGAGTCTCCAGAGAAGTCTAGGAAATTCCAGAAAAGTCTAGGAGTCTCCTGAGAAGTCTGGTAGTCTCCTGAGAAGTCTGGTAGTCTCCTGAGAAGTCTGGTAGTCTCCTGAGAAGTCTGGTAGTCTCCTGAGAAGTCTGGCAGTCTCCTGAGAAGTCTAAGAGACTCATGGGAAGTCTAGTAGTCTCCTGAGAAGTCTGGTAGACTCCTGAGAAGTCTGGTAGTCTCCTGAGAAGTCTGGTAGTCTCCTGAGAAGTCTGGTAGTCTCCTGAGAAGTCTAGTAGTCTCCAGAGAAGTCTAGTAGTCTCCAGAGAAGTAAGTCTAGGAGTCTCCAGAGAAGTATGCATATATTAGCAACTATGACATAGGAGCAGGCCGTTTACTCTGGGCACCTCTGTGCACCTTTCATCCAAGCTACTCAATACTGCCCTTTCAGCCATAAGAGTCTCCAGAGGAGTAAGTCTAGGAGTCTCCTGAGAAGTAAGTCTAGGAGTCTCCTGAGAAGTCTAGTAGTCTTCTGAAAAGTCCAGTAGTCTCCTGAGAAGTCTGGTAGTCTCTTGAGAAGTCTGGTAGTCTCTTGAGAAGTCTAGGAGACTCCTAAGAAGTCTAGTAGTCTCCTAAGAAGTCTAGTAGTCTCCTGAAAAGTCTGGTAGTCTCCTGAAAAGTCTAGTAGTCTTCTGTGAAGTCTTTATCTCTGGGTGTTGAGAGTTTTGTCTCTATCTCTGGATGTTGAGAGTTTTGTCTCCATCTCTTGGTTTTAAGAGTTTTGTCTCTAGGACAACCAGGTCAGATGTGATTTCTGACATATTTTGAATGTTATTCCCTCTGTTTTCTTTTTAAGACATAGAGTTTCCCTCAACTTATTAGTAGTGTTGTCAACAACAGCAGATTTGAGAAGTCATTCACCATAAAACATAAACCTTATGTTTCTGTTAACGTTGGAAATGAAACCACTCTCCGCTGCGAAAAACGGCTGTCATAAATCTTACACCCATTAATGAGATGAAATCTTCATCTGTCTAGATAGTTAACATCCTAACTATGCAAATCCTGTCTGGGATCTGCCACTGGCTGGTGTCTGTTTCTCTATTATCCTCAGATAGAAGGGTAACTCCCTGGGGACTGTGTAGTTTCATGCCTAAGGCCTTGGCCCATTCAGAGCAGTCATCTCCCCTAATTAGCCTTTTAATGTGTTCGAATGAATCACTGTTTCACAGACTAAGGCCCCTCAAGGCGTATTTTAACTAATCTTATTTTAGTGTAGATTCCACAATAGGACCCTTGAGTTTATTTTGGACAAGGATGTGGAATGGAGGGAGGAAGGGAGGGGTGGATGATAATGTTGTAGGAGAACAAACCATCTGTTCCACACACAGTCCAAAGCCTTAGTGAGGGTGGGCCGGGGTGGGACGCAATCCAGTATGTCAACCCTGTTCTCCGCCCTACCACACACGCACGCACGCACGCACGCACACACACACACACACACTTACACTTACACTTACTTGTTGGGACGGTGCAGGAGAGGATGGATATGAGTGTGGTGATCTGTATCACATGTGCAGTAGTACCAAAGCAGGAGAGCTGAGAGTTGGTTGACCATGAACAGACCCCACCGAGTGACCAATGAGAGAGCTGTTTCTTGTTTAACATCTGGATTGCTTGGTGTCATGATTCAGATGAGCATATGCCAGGCATCTAGCAAAGATACAAGGGAGGAGTTCAGCAACTAGAATGTGCTTATTGGAAATATACCCAAATTCCTGTTGTGATTGTTTGAATGAAATAGATAGAACCACTGGGTGGTAGCCTACATCCTAAGGTTGTGAATGATGATCATGGAATACATTCTTCCATTTTTCACCTTGTTTGTCAGATCAGTTTCATGATGTGTTTGTTAGATCAGTATCATGGTGTGTTTGTCAGATTAGTTTCATGGTGTGTTTGTCAGATTAGTTTTCATGGTGTGTTTGTCAGATCAGTTTCATGGTGTGTTTGTCAGATCAGTTTCATGGTGTGTTTGTCAGATCAGTTTCATGGTGTATTTGTCAGATCAGTTTCATGGTGTGTTTGTCAGATCAGTTTCATGGTGTGTTTGTCAGATCAGTTTCATGGTGTGTGTCGGGGTTAACTGGTAGGATAAGGGTCCAGTTGTCTTATGTGGCTTTTGTTCCCGCTGGGGTCACCAATACGAACGTTTTATGCACACGCTACGTTGCTTTGGATAAAAGTGTCTGCTGAATGTCATATTGTATTATTATATTATTAAGGCATCTGAGTTGTACCCTTGAAGTGCCTCTTTAAGAGATGATGATGGTTCCAAGGAGGGATCTGAACCACAGAGGGATCATGGTGGCTGTCATACTGTACTGTGGCGTTTTAAACCATGCATGTCTCTGTCCATGTCACCCATAGGAGGCCCTGGTGTTCTCATATGGGACGGGTGGTCTGCGTGTGCTTCCACTGAACTGGGTGAGGTTCTGTGGCTTTCTGCATGCTTGTGTGTCTGCAGACTGGTAGTAGGAGACTGACTTGTCCCTAGCCTCCATCCCCCTTGCTCCTCTCTTCCTCTGTTTACCTCTCCTCTCCTTCTCCCTCCGCCTCTCCCCTCCTTTCCTCTCCTCAATTAGACATTTCTTGGATCCTGTGATATCTCTCCTGTATCTTCCTAGTGTTAAACTGTATGTGATGAATGCCCATAGTATAGGTTAGCTCAACGTGTGGTTGTTGTAGTAAATGTAATGTTAAACCCAATCAATCAACCTATGACCCCAGTTGATGGGTTGATGATCTGAATACTCTGCACGTCCAGTGATGATTCACCCTCCTCTCCAATCATGATCATGTGTAGACAGCCTCTTCGTGTGTGTGTGTAGTTTTCTATTTAATTGGGGATGCCCATTAGGTGCTGCCAAGGCAGCAGCTACTCTTCCTGGGGTCCAAACACATTAGGGCACTTACATTACATATAAAACAAAAGATAAAATAGTACATCATATAACAATATTACACCACTATACATATCTACAATACAAAATGTATAATACCACCATACAACAATATTACAATGTACGTGTGTAGAGTGCGTGCGTCTCTTCACAGTCCCCGCTGTTCCAAAATATATATTTTTATCTGGTTTTAAAATCTGATTCTACTGCTTGCATCAGTTACCTGATGTGGAATAGAGTTCCATGTAGTCATGGTTCTATGTAGTACTGTACGCCTCCCATAGTCTGTTCTGGACTTGGGGATTATGAAGAGACCTCTGCTGGCATGTCTTGTGGGGTATGCATGGGTGTCCGAGCTGTGTGTTAGTTGTTTAAACAGATTGCTTGGTGCATTCAGCTTGTCAACACTTCTTACAAAAACAAGTAGTGATGAAGTCAATCTCTCCTCCACTTTGAGTCATGAGAGATTGACATGCATATTTTTAATGTTAGCTCTCCGTGTACTTTAAAGGGCCAGCCGTGCTACCCTGTTCTGAACGAATTGTAATTTCTCGAGGTGTGTGCGTGTTTGGTAGTGGGTGTGTGTGTTTATTTATTTATTTTTTATGTCACCTTTATTTAACCAGGTAGGCCAGTTGAGAACAAGTTCTCATTTAAAACTGCGACCTGGCCAAGATAAAGCAAAGCAGTGCGACACAAACAACAACACAGAGTTACACATGGAATAAACAAACGTACAGTCCATAACACAATAGAAAAAGTCTATATAAAGTTTGTGCAAATAGCGTGAGTAGGTAAGGCAATAAATAGGCCATAGTAGCGAAGTAATTACAATTTAGCAAATTAACACTGGAGTGATAGATGTGCAGATGATAATGTGCAAGTAGAAATACTGGTGTGCAAAAGAGGAAAAAAGTAAATAAAAACAATATGGGGATGAGATAGGTAGATTGGATGGGCTATTTACAGATGGGCTGTGTACAGCTGCAGCGATCGATAAGCTGCTCTGACAGCTGATGCTGAAAGTTAGAGAGGGAGATATGTCTCCAACTTCAGCGTGTTTTGCAATTTGTTCCAGTCATTGGCAGCAGAGAACTGGAAGGAAAGGTGGCCAAAGGGGGTGTTGGCTTTGGGGATGACCAGTGGGATATACCTGCTGGAGCGCGTGCTACGTACGGGTGGGTGTTGTTATGGTGACCAGTGAGCTGAGATAAGACAGAGCTTTACCTAGCAAAGACTTATAGATGACCTGGAGCCAGTGGGTCTGGCGACGAATATGTAGCGAGGGCCAGCCGACGAGAGAATACAGGCCGCAGTGGTGGGTGGTATATGGGGCTTTGGTGACAAAACAGATGGCACTGTGATAGACTGCATCCAGTTTGCTGAGTAGAGTGTTAGAGGCTATTTTGTAAATGACATCGCCGAAGTTGAGGATCAGTAGAATAGTCAGTTTTACAAGGGTATGTTTGGCAGCATGAGTGAAGGATGCTTTGTTGCGAAATAGGAAGCCGACTCTCGATTTAATTTTGGATTGGAGATGTTTAATATGAGTTTGGAAGGGGAGTTTACAGTCTAGCCAGACACCTAGGTATTTTTAGTTGTCCACATATTCTAAGTCAGAACTGTCCAGAGTAGTGATACTATTTGGGCGGGTGGTGCGGGCAGTGATCGGTTGAAGAGCATGCATTTAGTTTTACTAGCGTTTAAGAGCAGTTGGAGGCCACGGAAGGAGAGTTGTATGGCATTGAAGCTCGTTTGGAGTTTTGTTAACACAGTGTCCAAAGAAGGGGGCCAGATGTATACAGAATGGTGTTGTCTGCCTAGAGGTGGATCAGGGAATCACCCCAGCAATAGTGTGTGTTTGGTGGTGGGTGTGTATGGTGGTGTGTGTGTGTTATTGAAAGACACTGTGCTCTGAACCTCCCAATAACACACATTATCACATCTCTAACTTCTCAGAGAAATATGTGGTATTGTGCTGATAACATCTCCTCTCTCTCCATCCCCCTCCCCCTATTCCATCTCTCCCCCTACCCCTCCTCTCCTCCTTCTCCCCTGTCCTCTCCCCTCCCCTCTCCTCCTTCTCCCCTCTCAGGGCAGTGACAGTGAGTACGAAGTGGACCAGAACAGACAGAAGACACACTCCTTTGTGAGCCACTACATCAGTGACCCCACCTACTACAACTCCTGGCGCCGCCAACAGAAGGGCATTTCCCGGGCTCAAGCCTACAGCTACACTGAGTCAGAGTCAGGCGACCCAGAGCCCTGCGCCCCGCCACCACCCCTGCCCCCATTGCCACCCCAGCTCACCTCCACCACCCCTCCGCTTAAGCTCCAGACCCAGGGTCAACCTCAGGGCCTCCCGCCCCAGGGCCAGGGTAGTCTCTTCAGGCCGAAAGGCAGCCGGACTCCGACCCCCTCTCAGCAGCTCTCCAACTCCACCCCTCCCAGCCACTCCAACACTCTGTCCTACTGGCCCCCCAGCAGCCCCAGCCCAGCCCCTGGATCTCGGGCCCCCATCGCCGGGTTCTCCTCCTTCGTTTGATTCCGAGAGGGATCTGTGTTCCCTTCTGAAAACAAAAGCCACCCTGCTGCCCAACGTGTCTAGAAAGTAAATACCCAACACAAAAGAAACCCTCGGAATCCACCATATTGATTTCTGTTTCTCCGTTTTTTCTTACTTGTTTTTCTTCTTTTCTTTTTATTACTGAGTTGTGTTTTAAGGATCATACTGTACACAGACAGGACAGAAGTGACATACTTTATTCCAGTACATTGTTCCTCTTGTGTGCGTGTGCTGGTATAGTTTTATTTCCATTCTTTAACCAAGAGACAGTTGCTGAGAACAAGATCTGTTTGATTGATTTGCATTAGTTTCAATGTATTGTTTATTTTCTATTTTTCATTGTTACACTTCTACACACATACAACAAGATAATAATTTAGTTAGATACTGTAAAAAGGCAAGAGTTTATTGGAAAAAAATATCTACAAGACGATAAGTGTCATAGCGTCAATCCACACTCGGATAACAAGCACCAATGAAACTGGGATCCCAAAATGGAGCCATACAAGCGAGTGAAATGAGTAGAGTTTGAAGGATGGAAAGAGGAACAGGGTATAAAAAAGACAAAGTAATGAAAGTGAGAAGGAAGGGGGAGATTGAGGCTGAAATGAGCCCACTGGCAGTCTTTACATGCCCAGTCCTGTCCAATTAGGTCAATTCAGTTTCTGGGTGTTAATGTGAGATATGTTAGTGACCTCCCCCTATTTAACCTATGGACCATGATCCTCAGCAGTTATCTGGCCTGGCCTATAGGGTACGCACTATTGAGTCTGACAGCATTTCGATGTCACAGGCAGGTCACATCTCTGTGCTGTACACCAAGTTCCTAGTTGCCTGCCTGCCTTGGCAGATATGGGAAATGTACTGTATGTCTGAAGTAAAAATGTTGAGGTTGGTCTGCAAGTTCTTTGTGTCCTTTAGTGGATCAGACATGCCATGGTTGATTATAACTAGGGATTCATATTTTCCTGAAAATGTTCCCTTACAAGCCCTTCTCAGGCATCCCAGTATTCCTGTTGAAAGCGGAAGTGCTATTTAAAAGCATATAATACCAGCGAAGGAAATCTGACATAATTCTACCACTGAAAAATATACACAGGAATCTAACAGTTTCTTGTTTTTGTTTCATTTTAATCAACTAAAAGTTCTCAAAGTCACCACACTATTTCGTTGATGTAATCTAGTTTTAATGTAGGCATATGAAGCACTGTTGGCCGACTTGTAAAATATCCGGAGGTTATTACAGCCTAGTGAACACTTCATTCATTTTAGCCTACCATTGACGGAAAGCTTGTTGGTCCTTTCCTCTCACTATCATGGGAATGAGGCCAAGTAGTGGTTGTTTTGACAACAGTTTAGTCATTTAGCAGACTCTCTTATCCAGAGGGACTTACAGGAGCAATTAGGGTTGAGTGAAATGCTCAAGGGCACATCAGATTTTTCGTCGGCTCGGGATTCAAACCAGCAATCTTTCAGTTACTGGCCCAATGCTCTTAACCGCTAGAATACCTGCCGCTTACTGTGTTGCCTTAGTCTTAGGGAATGTAGTCTGATGCTGCGCTAAACAAACAGAAAAGCAAATGGCCGCAGTAGCGGAGATTCAGCACCATGGTTTATCAATTCCCTGCGGATCTTTAAAATCCTGCTCTCACTTCTGTTAGTGTAACATCATGGAACAACGTTGCAAATGCCTATTTCCTTGAGTGCTTTTGCGGACACAATGTATCAGCCGTTTTGTTAACAGTGAGTAGCAGTTTATATTTTGGAGCCTCTGCCAGTGCCGCAAAGCTAGTTTGGAGATTTGTGAACGTGAGATTGAGATTCAACGCAGTTATGGTAAGCAAAGGTCACATGTAGTCTGCTACAGTTTTATGTTAGTCAACGATGCCAGTTAAAAGGAATCAATTGGGGACTTGTGTTGAGTAGTCTGAATTGGTAGGCCGCTAGCATTGTGATCAGTGGTCTAATGTGTGGATGAAGTCAGAGTTAAAATCTGTTTAATATTTTTCCATAGAAATTATAAAGTGCCTTTGGAAACTATTCAGATCCCTTGACTTTTTCCACATTTTGGTAGGTTACAGCCTTATTCTAAAATTGATTAAATTGTTTTTTCCCCCTCATTAATCTAAACACAATACCCCATAATGACAAAGCTAAAACTGGATTTTAGAATTTTTTGCGAATGTATAAAAATAAAAAAACAGAAATATCAAATTTACATAAGTATTCAGACCCTTTACTCCATACTTTGTTGAAGCACCTTTGGCAGCGATAACAGCCTTGAGTCTTCTTGGGTATGATGCTACAAGCTTGGCACACCTGTATTTGGGAAGTTTCTCCCATTCTTCTCTGCAGATCCTTTCAAGCTCTGTCAGGTTCGATGGGGAGCGTTGCTGCACAGCTATTTACAGGTCTCTCCAGAGATGTTCAATCGGGTTCACGTCCGGGCTCGGGCTGGTTCACTCACGGACATTCAGAGACTTGTCCCGAAGCCACTCCTGCGTTGTGTTGGCTGTGTGCTTAGGGTTGTTGTCCTTTTGGAAAGTGAACCTTCGCACCAGCAGCAGGTTTTCATAAAGGATCTCTGTACTTTTCTCCGTTCATATTTGCCTCAAACCTGACTAGTCTCCCAGTCCCAGCCGCTGAAAAACACCTCCACAGCATGATGCTGCCACCACCATGCTTCACTGTAGCGATCGTGGTAGGTTCCCTCCAGACGTGACGCTTGGCATTCATACCAAAGAGTTCAATCTTGGTTTCATCAGACCAGAGATTCTTGTTTCTCAAGGTCTGAGAGTCTTTAGGTGCCTTTTGGCAAACTCCAAGCAGGCCTTCATGTGCCTTTTACTGAGGAGTGGCTTCCGTCTGGCGACTCTACCATAAAGGCCTGATTGGTGGAGTGCTGCAGAGATGGTTGTCTTTCTGGAAGGTTCTCTCATCTCCACAGAGGAACTCTGGAGCTCTGTCAGAGTGACCATCGGGTTCTTGGTCACCTCCCGACCCAAGACCCTTCTCCCCGATTGCTCAGTTTGGCCGGGCAGCCAGCTCTAGGAAGAGTCTTGTTGGTTCCAAACTTCTTCCATTTAACAATGATGGAGGCCACTGTGTTCTTGGGGACCTTCATGCTGCAGAAATTCTTTGGTACGCTTCCCAAGATATGTGCCTTGAAACAATCCTGTCTCGGAGCTCTACGGACAAATCCTTCGACCTCATGGCATGGTTTTTGCTCTGACATGCACTGTCGACTGTGGGACCTTATATAGACAGGTGTGCCTTTCCAAATCACGTCCAATCAATTGAATTTACCACAGGTGGACTCTCATCAAGTTGCAGAAACATCTCAAGGATGATTAATGGAAACAGGATGCACCTGAGCTCAATTTCGAGTCTCATAGCAAAGTGTCTAAATACTTATGTAAATAAGGTATTTCTGTTTGTTTTTTAATACATTTGCAAAAATTTGGAAAAACCTGTTTTCGCTTTGTCTTTATGGGGTATTGTGTGTAGATTGATGAGGACAATGTTTTATTTAATACATTTTAGAATAAGGCTGTAACCTAACAAAATGTGGAAAAAGTCAAAGTCTGAATTTTTTCCGAAAGCACTGTATATTATTGTTCCCGATATCCCGTCATTTTTCGGGGGGGGGGGGGGGATCACGAATACTGGTGTTAATTCCTAATTATAACGTATATTTGTACAGTGTATTGATCTGACACCACTAAAGAAGACTGTTTAATGGGCCATACCAGGGTCTGCGGCCCAAATGGTACCCTATTCCCTATATAATTCACTACTTTGACAAGAGTCTTATGGGACTGGTCAAAACTAGTGCAATAAAAGGAGAATAGTGTACCATTTGGGATGCATTCCAGGTCATTACTCCTACAGTGGCTCATCAGCCACTATGAGCCTTCTACAGATCTGACAGGTGCTGGGTGTGAAGACATCTAAAAGCCCTTCCTATACTGATGATCTAACCTAACCTGTGGCATCATGACTCACTCACAACCCTCATCAACACACTGCCACCGCACATACCTGGTGGCCCACAACAACATCAGTGACATCATCATGCTTCCACATCAAACTATAAAGACTGGAAATGATAACACAGACAGCATCTAAAGTGTTCTTTGAGTTCATTGGTTCCCACATGTGGGCACACAGAGAGGAGCAGGCTCAGACATGGGGGCCATTTAGAAAAACAGACGGAGAATATGCATTTCCGCTGGTCTCCACAGAGTTCTCAAACCCAGATTAGATTCGAGCCAATGTCTTAAGTAGCTGAACATGTCATTACTTCGACCTTGTGAAAGTGACAAACTGACACTTTTTTTCATTTTGTAAAAAAACGACTTTATATAGAAGGAGTGCCTTTGATTTTACGGCCTGCACATGAGCTTAGCTAGCTAACATCGCCATGACATCGCCTACAAGCGTGATCTGGGATTTCTATTGGAGAAGCAGTTTCTGGAGCTCTTCATCTATCGGCTCTTTGGGGTCTCTCTCATCTAGCTCAGGTGCTGCTCTCTGTCAGTGATATCATCATGGGAAGTCTTTGAGCTTGTACAAAGAGATGTCCTGGAATGGATTCACCTCTCATGTTGTGTAACAATGATGGCGGTGATGATGATGAGCGCACAATGCATGTGTGACTGACTATGAGTCCTATCTGAATGAGACTTATTGTCTGTGCTGACGTGTGATGATAACACTTCTTCAACATAAGCTTTATACATAGCATCCACTGTGTGTACAGGATGCCCAGGCTAAGGCACTGCCCGCCTGGCGCCTGCCCTCCATGGCAAGCTGAAAGGGCACGTACATTTAATTCCAGACTCAGTGGTCGTAGTCACAGTTTAATCATAATTCCAAAATTCTCATCTGCTTTTATCTCTGTGGGGTGATTTCAATGTACGCAAATAAAATAACCATCATTATACTGAATCTGAATGGATATATGATCACGGTACATTTCCAAAATAAATTATTTTTCAATGGGAGTTCTGGTACTGCATACTGTAAAGGGTATGGAAGGAGTGTTGTAAGTGTGGGGGGGGGGGGGTGATGTGAACAGAGAGTGGCTTTGAAATTGTATGACTGTAACCATGGTAGCATACACTGAGATGGTGTTGACAGTAGACAGTGAAGTGTGTAATGATATATAATACAATGTGTCATGATAAATAACACAGCCAGCAACATTTTACGTTTCTTTGAGTTCAATGATTCTCACATGTGGGCATACAGAAAAGGACCAGGCTCAGACACGAGCCATTTTGAAAAACAGACAGAGAATAGGCGCCTCTGCATGTCTCATCTGGCTCAGGTGCTGCTCTCTGTCAGTGACATCATCATCGCGGCAGGAAGCCTTTGAGCCGAAGCAAAGAGATGATGTCATGGAATGGATTCACAAATGCACAATGCATTGTGATTGACTTTGAGTCCTATCTGAATATGAGACTATTGTCTGTGTGACAATTGATGATAACACTTCTTCGACAAAAGCTTTAGAGTTCCACTGTGTGTCTGGATACAAGACACTGTACAGGATGCTCAGAAGAAGAAGAAGAGGGAGGGTAAGTAGGCACTGCCCGCCTGGCACCTGCCCTCCATGACCAACTTAAAGGGCACATACTGTACAGCCACAGGCAGGACACAGCCACACTAGTACAGCCACAGGCAGGATATAGCCACATACTAGTACAGCCACAGGCAGGACACAGGCACATGCTATGTACACCACATGCAGGACACATCCACATACTGTACAGCCACAGGCAGGACACAGCCACACTAGTACAGCCACAGGCAGACACAGCCACACTAGTACAGCCACAGGCAGGATATAGCCACATACTAGTACAGCCACAGGCAGGACACAGGCACATGCTATGTACAGCCACATGCAGGACACATCCACATACTGGTACAGCCACAGGCAGGACACAGCCACATACTAGCACAGCCACAGGTAGGACACAGCAGCCACAGGAAAGACACAGCCACATACTACTACAGCCACAGGCAGTACACAGCAGTCACAGGCAGGACACAGCCACATACTAGTACAGCCACAGGCAGACACAGCCACATACTAGTACAGCAACAGGAAGGACACAGCCATATACTATAGAGCCACAGCAGAACACAGCAGCCACAGGCAGGACACAGCCACATACTAGCACAGCCACAGGCAGGAAACAGCAGCCACAGGAAAGACACAGCCACATACTATTACACAGTCACAGGCAGAACACAGCACCCACAGGCAGGACACAGCCACATACTATTACAGCCACAGGCAGAACACAGCAGCCACAGGCAGGACACAGCCACATACTAGCACAGCACAGGCAGGACACATCCACATACTAGCACAGCCACAGGCAGGACACAGCATAGACAGGACATATCCACATACTATTACAGCCACAGGCAGACATGGCAGCCACAGCAGGACACAGCCACATACTATTACAGCCACAGGCAGGACACAGCCACATACTAGCACAGCCACAGGCAGGACACAGCCACATAATAGCACAGCCACAGGCAGGACACAGCAGCCACAGGCAGGACACAGCCACATAATAGTAGAGCCACAGGCAGGACACAGCAGTCACAGGCAGGACACATCCACATACTAGTACAGCCACAGGCAAGACACAGCCATATACTAGTACAGCCACATACTAGTACAGCTACAGGCTGGACACAGTAGCCACAGGCAGGACACAGACACATTTAATTCCAGACTCAGTGGTGGTAGTCACAGTTTAATCATAATTCCAAAATTGTCATGTGTTTTTTTCTCTGTGGGGTGATTTCACTGTACGCAAATAAAATTACTATCATTATGCTGATTCTGAATGGATATATGATAACGATACATTTCCAAAATAAATTATTTTTCAATTGGAGTCCTGTCTTGGTACTGTATCAATACTGTAAAGGGAATGGAAGGAGAGTGGTGGAGAGGGGGGTAAAGGATTTGGAGAATGGGGTTGATGTGAATGGAGAGTGGCATTGAAATGAAATTGTATGACTGTAACCATGGTACCATACGCTGAGACGGTGTTGACAGTAAACAGTGAATGTGTCATGTACACAGGAAGGGAATGCCAGATAGAAGTGTTGAGTAGGAACATCACATTCAATTATAACTTAATAATAGCTCATTTATAATCTACGATGATTTCCCTATAAAGGCCAGCGACCCTTCCACTTGTGGATATCCCATACTTCAGAGGAACACTGACGAGGAGAAAAGCAGGGTTTTTGTGTCCTGTGTGTTATCTTGTGTGTACTGTAGGCTAGGCGCTGAAAGCTGAAATCCCACATGGCTTCTATCAGTGTGTAGGGTTATTGGATCAGTAGACCTGAGAAATCCTGTTATATGGCTACAGCTGTCCCCTCCTGACCTTGCCCAGTTCACCCCAGTCCAGTCCACTCAGACCACAATTACATAACTCAATGATCTTCTCAATGAGAGGAGGGAGTTTCACAACAAAAATTACAGCAAATCATTCATCAGCTCATTCATTGTTCTGATAAACTTGTCCAGTAACATACATGTAGTGGGGAGGTCATTTGAGAGAAATCAAAGCTGGTCAGAAAATAACCTGGACTCTTTTTGCCTTTTTTTCAAAAAAAAAAAATTTAGAGACAAAAATAATATGGTCTGCTCCTTTTTAGACTGTCCAAACCGCATCCCTGGTCCTATTTGTAGACACACACACACTCCAACTGTGCCATAATGTTATTTGTAGAGTATATACAGTACCGTTCAAAAGTTTGGGGTCACTTAGAAATGTCCTTGTTTTAGAAAGATAAGCTAAATTGTTTGTCCATTAAAATAACATCAAATTGATCAGAAATACAGTGTAGACATTGTTAATGTTGTAAATGACTTTTGTAGCTGGAAACGGTAGATTCTTTATGGAATATCTTAATAGGCTCATTTATAATCTACGATGATTTCCCTATAAAGGCCAGCGACCCTCCACTTGTGATATCCCATACTTCAGAGGAACACTGACGGAGGAAAAAAGCAGGGTTTTGTGTCCTGTGTGTTACTGTGTGTACTGTAGGCTAGGCGCTGAAAGCTGAAATCCCACAATGGCTTCTATCAGTGTTGTAGGGTTATTGGATCAGTAGACCTGAGAAATCCTGTTATATGGCTACAGCTGTCCCCTCCTGACCTTGCCCAGTTCACCCCCAGTCCAGTCCACTCAGACCACATTACATAACTCAATGATCTTCTCAATGAGAGGAGGAGAGTTTCACACAAAAAATTACAGCAAATCATTCATCAGCTCATTCATTGTTTCTGATAAACTTGTCCAGTAACATACATGTAGTGGGAGGTCATTTGAGAGAAATCAAAGCTGGTCAAGAAAATAACCTGGACTCTTTTTGCCTTTTTTTCAAAAAAAAAAATTTAGAGACAAAAAATAATATGGTCTGCTCCTTTTTAGACTGTCCAAACGCATCCCGGTCCTATTTGTAGACACACACACACTCCAACTGTGCCATAATGTTATTGTAGAGTATAACAGTACCGTTCAAAAGTTTGGGGTCACTTAGAAATGTCCTTGTTTTAGAAAGATAAGCTAAATTGTTTGTCCATTAAAAATACATCAAATTGATCAGAAATACAGTGTAGACATTGTTAATGTTGTAAATGACTTTTGTAGCGGGAACGGTAGATTCTTTATGGAATATCTACATATGGCGACAGAGGCCATTACCAGCAACCATCACTCCTGTGTTCCAATGTTACGTTGTGTTAGCTAATCCAAGTTAATCATTTTAAAAGGCTGATTGATCATTAGAAAACTTCTATGCAAATATGTTAGCACAGCTGAAAACTGTTGTGCTTGATTAAAGAAGCAATGAAACTGGCCTTCTTTAGACTAGTTGAGATCTAGAGCATCAGCATTTTTGGGTTCGATTACAGGATCAAAATGGTTCCTCTTTCCAGTGTCTGTGTTCTTTGCCATCTTTTATTTTTATTGGCCAGTCTGAGGTATGGCTTTTTTCTTTGCAACTCTGCCTAGAAGGCCAGCATCCCGGAGTCCCTCTTCACTGTTGACGTTGAGACTGGTATTTGTGGGTACAAATTTAATGAAGCTGCAAGTAGAGGATTTGTGAGGCGTCTGTTCCTCAAATAGACACTCTAATGTACTTTTCCTCTAGCTCAGTTGTGCACCGGGGCTCGCACTCCTCTTTCTATTGGTTAGAGCTGTTTGCGCTGTCTGTGAAGGCAGTAGTACACAGCGTTGAACGAGATCTTCTGTTCTTGGCAATTTCTCGCATGGAATAGGCTTCATTTCTCAGAACAAGAATAGACTGACAAGTTTCAGAAGAAAGTCCTTTGTTTTCTGGCCATTTGATCCTGTAAGACTCTGGGTTCGCACCAGGCCTGTCGCAGCCGGCCGCGACCGGGAGGTCCGTGGGGCGACGCACAATTGGCAAGCGTCGTCCGGGTTAGGGAGGGTTTGGCCGGTAGGGATATCCTTGTCTCACGCGCTCCAGCGACTCCTGTGGCGGGCGGGCGCAGTGCGCGCTAACCGAGGGGGGGGTGCACGTGTTTCCTCC
>NW_019942652.1:113835-117177 GCF_002910315.2 Salvelinus sp. IW2-2015 | reverse complement strand
TACATAGGCGTACAGAGGCCCATTACCAGCAACCATCATTCCTGTGTTCAATGTTACGTTGTGTTAGCTAATCCAAGTTAATCATTTTAAAAGGCTGATTGATCATAGAAAACTCTTATGCAAATATGTTAGACAGCTGAAAACTGTTGTGCTTGATTAAAGAAGCAATGAAACTGGCCTTCTTTAGACTAGTTGAGTATCTAGAGCATCAGCATTTTTGGGTTCGATTACAGGATCAAAATGGTTCCTCTGTCCAGTGTCTGTGTTCTTTGCCATCTTTTATTTTTATTGGCCAGTCTGAGGTATGGCTTTTCTTTGCAACTCTGCCTAGAAGGCCAGCATCCCGGAGTCCCTCTTCACTGTTGACGTTGAGACTGGTATTTGTGGGTACAATTTAATGAAGCTGCAAGTAGAGGATTTGTGAGGCGTCTGTTCCTCAAACTAGACACTCTAATGTACTTTTCCTCTAGCTCATTGTGCACCGGGGCCTCGCACTCCTCTTTCTATTCTGGTTAGAGCCTGTTGCGCTGTCTGTGAAGGCAGTAGTACACAGCGTTGAACGAGATCTTCTGTTTCTTGGCAATTTCTCGCATGGAATAGGCTTCATTTCTCAGAACAAGAATAGACTGACAAGTTTCAGAAGAAAGTCCTTTGTGTTCTGGCCATTTTGATCCTGTAAGACTCTGGGTTCGCACCCAGCGCCTGTGCAGCCGGCCGCGACCGGGAGGTCCTGTGGGGCGACGCCACAATTGGCATAGCGTCGTCCGGGTTAGGGAGGGTTTGGCCGGTAGGGATATCCTTGTCTCATCGCGCCCAGCGACTCCTGTGGCGGGCCGGGCGCAGTGCGCGCTAACCGAGGGGGCGGGGTGCACGGTGTTTCCTCCGACACATGGTGCGGCTGGCTTTCCGGCGTTAGACACATTGGTGCGGCTGGCTTCCGGGTTGGAGGCGCGCTGTGTTAAGAAGCAGTGCGGCTTGGTTGGGTTGTGCTTCGGAGGACACATGGCTTTCGACCTTCGTCTCTCCCGAGCCCGTACGGGAGTTGTAGCGATGAGACAAGATAGTAATTACTAGCAATTGGATACCACGAAAATTGGGGAGAAAAGGGGATATATATTTTTTTTTTTTAAGCAATTTTTTTTTTTACAAAAATAAAGTATAAACTTGGAGTAACTAACACAATGCGCCATTGGAACACAGGAATGATGGTTGCTGATAATTGGCCTCTGTACACCTATGTAGATATTCCATAAAAAAATTGCCGTTTCCAGCTACAATTGTCATTTACAACATTAACAATGTATACACTGTATTTCTGATATACTTGATGTTATTTTAATGGACAAAAAATYTGCTTTTCTTTCAAAAACAAGGACATTTCTAAGTAACCCCAAACTTTTGAACGGTACTGTATGTCAGATGGTGATGAAGCTAATGGGATCCAACCCTAACCAACTAACGTGTCCGAGCCAGGAACAGGAGGGTTATGATTGGTTAGGATAGAGGATAGAAAGGATAGAGGACAAGGATTGGAATGGACTGGCCTACACCATTCATTAATAATTTTGTTGAAAACATCTCTCTTGACGGGAGAGACAGGGGGACCGGGGGATAGAGGCAGGAGGCTATAACCATTAAATGGGGATAGGGGCCTCTCAGAGCCCTGAAAAGGACATTCAAAYGTACTGATAGAACGTGAAGTTCAAATGTCTTTCAAAGCTGAAATTCTATTGTGTAATTTGTTTATTTTGCTGCTAATGGTCGGGCTCAGGCAGAGGACTGTGGGGATTGGGTGGGATACAGTGTTACAAAATTCCAGAAACTTTCCCGAAATGCCATGTTTTTCCCGGTTGGAGAATTCCCTCGTAGCTTATTGCATGCTGATTCCAGAAATCCTCCAACATGGATTTCTGAGAAACCACAGGATGTTGGGAACCCTAAGTGGGATTGTAAGGGTCCTGTGTGTAGCTGATGTAGAGAGTCAGGCGCAGGACAGCAGATATGAGTAATCAACGTACTTTACTCAAAATTACAAAAATATAAAGCAACACAGCGAGCCCACAAAAACGGACCGATGTACAAAGAACAATCACTCACAAACAAAACATGGGGAACAGAGGGTTAAATAATAAACAAGTAATTGGTTGAGTGAAGCCAGGTGTGAAAGACAAAGACAGAACAAATAGAAAATGAAAAGTGGATCGGCGGTGGCTAGAAGGCCGGTGACGTCGACCACCGAACGCCGCCCGAACAAGGAGAGGGACCGACTTCGGCGGAAGTCGTGACAGGGATACATGGCCTTTGGTGGTGGAGGCAATCTCTGGAATATTAATGATTCCAGAATACATGTAAAACTCTGTATAGACAGTCAGTAAAGCTGCTCATATTATTGGGATACTGGGATATTCGGGAAGGAGCTAAACTTGGAGTTATGATTTATATGTTGTGGAAAAAACCATCCGACTGGATTGGCCTGGCGTTGTAGGGTATGTCTGAGCCTGTCTAGTCATGGTAACCAGTTTGGAACTGCTCAACTATTTTTCCATCCGTAGCTTGTTGCTTTTCAAAAAGCGATCTTCATGATGGAATAGGCCTCTCTTCTCCTAATGCCTGGCTGGGGAGTTGGGACGAGAGGGCTAGGGTGTAGGTGGGCTGTGGCTCCTGCCAGAACTGTGGGAACCAAGAGACTCCACAAAAGGGAAAAGTTGCTTTGACAAAGCCCACAAAATTGAAATATTTTTCTATTTTTCTCCTTTTCTCTCAATTGTATATTTTTGTCACAACATGCTGCAGGTGTCCTATGAAACAGCTCTCACAAGTGTTTCCTCTTATGGCTCATCTGCCCATTATACATGAATTAGCCAGGTTATTGTTTTCCCTTATGGCTTTTCTGCCATTTAAATTAATTATCCAGGTTATTGTTATGTATGTCATTGCCCATTATAAATTTTTCCGGTTTTGTTGACTTATGGCTCAATCTGCCATTATATTATTACCAGGTTATCGCTTTGACTTATGGCTCAATCTGCCATTATAACTTATTATCCAGGTTATTGCTTTGCACTTAAGCTCAATCTGCCCATTTAAATTGATTAGCCAGGTTATTGGTTTGGAGTAACTTAGCACATACAGTAGGGGAACAAGATAAGATGTCCCCTCCTTCTGGATCAAAGTCCCTGTATCCCTACAACACAAACACAACCCACACAACACACACACCCCCAACACACACCACACACAACACACACACAACAACACCACACACACACCACACACCACAACACACACAACCACCACCACACACACCACACACACAACAATGGCTCCAGAGGGGATGGCTGC
>NW_019942652.1:29855-113810 GCF_002910315.2 Salvelinus sp. IW2-2015 | reverse complement strand
TAATAGGCTCATTTATAATCTACGATGATTTCGCCTATTAAAAGGCCAGCGACCCTCCCACTTTGATGATATTCCCATACTTTCAGAGGAACACTGACGGAGGAAAAAAGCAGGGTTGTGTCCTGTGTGTTAGCTGTGTGTACTGTGGCTAGGCGGCTGAAAGCTGAAATCCCACAATGGCTTCTATCAGTGTTGTAGGGTTATTGGATCAGTAGGACCTGAGAAATCCTGTTATATGGCTTACCAGCGGTTCCGCCTCCTGACCTGCCCAGTTCACCCCCGAGTCCAGTCCACTCAGACACATACATAACTCAATGAATCTTTCTCAATGAGAGGAGGGAGTTTCACAACAAAAAATTACAGCAAATCATTCATCAGCTCATTTCATTGTTTCGTTGATGAAATGTCCAGTAAACAACATGTAACGTGGGAGGTCATTTGAGAGAAATCAAAGCTGGTAAGGAAAAGTAACTGGACTCTTTTTGCCGTTTTTTTCAAAAAAAAAAATTTTTTAGCAGACAAAAAATAATATGGTCTGCTCCTTTTAGACTGTCCAACGCATGCCCGGGTCCTATTTGAACACCACACACAACTCAGACTGTGCCATAAATGTTATTGTAGAGTAGAGAAGTACCGCTTCAAAAGTTTGGGGGTCACTTAGAAATGTCCTTGTTTTAGAAGATAAGCTAAATTGTTTGTCCATTAAAAATACATCAAATTGAATCAGAAAATACAGTGATAGACATTGTTAATGTTGTAATGACTTTTGTAGCGGGAACGGTAGATTCTTTATGGAATATCTACATTGGCGTTACAGAGGCCCATTACCAGCACCATCACTTCCTGTGTTTCAATGTTACGTTGTGTTAGCTATCCAAGTTAAATCATTTTAAAAAGGGATTGATCATTAGAAAACTCTAGGCAAAATATGCTTAGCACAGCTGAAAACTGGTTGTGCTTGATTAAAGAGCAATGAAAACTGGCCTTACTTTTAGACTAGATTGAGATTACGAGCATCAGCATTTTTGGCGTTCGATTACAGGAATAAAATGGTTCCTCTTTCCAGTGTCTGTGTTCTTTTGGGCCATCTTTTATGTTTATTGGCCAGTCTGAGGTATGGTTTTTTCTTTGCAACTCTGCCTAAGAAAGGCCAAGCATCCCGGAGTCCCTCTTCATGTTGACGTTGAGACTGGTATTTTGGGGTACAAATTAATGAAAGCTGCAAGTAGAGGATTTGTGAGGCGTCTGTTCCTCAAACTAGACACTCTAAATGTCTTTTCCTCTAGCTCGTTGTGCACGGGGCATCGACTCCTCTTTCTATGTCTGGTGTGAGAGCTGTTTGCGCTGTCTGTGAAGGCAGTAGTCACAGCGTTGAACGAGATCTTCTGTTCTTGGCAATTTCTCGCGATGGAATAGGCTTCATTTCGTCTGAAAAGAATAGACTGACAAAAGTTTCAGAAGAAAGTCTTTGTTTCTGGCCATTTTGATCCTGTAAGGAACTCTGGGTTCGCACCAAGGCTCTGTCGCAGCGCGGCCGGCGACCAGGGAGGTCGTGGGGCGGACGCAACAAATTGGCAGCGTCGTCCGGGTTAGGGAGGGTTTGCCGGTAGGGATATCCTGTCTCAGTCGCTCCAGCGACTCCTGGTGGCGGGCGGGCGCAGTGCGCGCTAACCGAGGGGGCGGGTGCACGTTGTTTCTCGACACATATGGTTGCGGCTGGCTTCCGGGTTGGACGCGCGCTGGTTTTAAGAAGCAGTTGCGGCTTGGTTGGGTTTGCTTCGGAGGACACATGGCTTTCGACCTTCGTTCTCCGAGCCCGTACGGGAGTTGTAGCTGGATGAACAATGATAGTATTACACAATTGGATACGACGAAATATTGGGGAGAAAGGATATAGATTTTTTTTTTTTAAAGCAATTTTTTTTTACAAAAAATAAAGTATAAACTTGGAGATACTAACACAAATGCGCCATTGCGAAACAGGAATGAATGGTTGCTGATAATGTGCCTTGTACACCTATGTAGATTATTCCATAAAAAAATTGCCGTTTCAGCTACAATTGTCATTTACAAAACATATACAATGTATACACTGTATTGCTGATATATTGATGTTATTTTAATGGACAAAAAATGCTTTTCTTTCAAAAACAAGGACAATTTCTAAGTTGAACCACAAACTTTTGAACGGTAACTGTATGTCAGATGGGTGATGAAGCAATGGGATCCAACCTAACAACTAACGTGTCCGAGCAGGAACAAGGAGGTTATGATTGGTTAAGGATAGAGGATAGAAAGGATAGAGACAAGGATTGGAATGGACTGGCCTACACCATTCATTAATAATTTTGTTGAAACATCTCTTTGAGGGAGAACAGGGGACCGGGGATAGAGGCAGGAGCTAAACACATTAAATGGGGATTAGGGGCCTCTCAGAGCCCTGAAAAGGAAATGCAAACAGTATGATAGAAC
Organism: Salvelinus sp. IW2-2015; assembly: GCF_002910315.2. Lineage (NCBI taxonomy): Eukaryota > Metazoa > Chordata > Actinopteri > Salmoniformes > Salmonidae > Salvelinus > Salvelinus sp. IW2-2015. The sequence continues at coordinate 111,338 of NW_019942652.1, read as the reverse complement.
GTTGAAGTTCAAATGTCTTTCCAAGCGAAATTCTACATTGTTGTAATTTGTTTATTTTGCTGCTAATGGTCGGGCTCAGGCAGAGGAACTGTGGGGATTGGTGGGATACAGTGTTACAAAAATTCCAGAAACTTTCCCGAATGCCATGTTTTTCCCGGTTGGAGAATTCCCTCGTAGCTTATTTGCATGCTGATTCCAGAAATCCCCAACATGGATTCTGAGAAACCACAGGATGTTGGGAACCCTAAGTGGATTGTAAGGTCCTGTGTGTAGCTGATGTAGAGAGTCAGGCGCAGGACAGCAGAGAATGAGTAATCAACGTACTTACTCAAAATTACAAAAATATAAAGCAACACAGCGAGCCCACAAAAACGGACCGATGTACAAAGAAACAATCACTCACAAACCAAAACATGGGGAACAGAGTGGTTAAAAATAAACAAGTAATTGGTTGAGGTGAAAGCCAGGTGTGAAAGACAAAAGACAGAACAAATAGAAAATGAAAAAGTGGATCGGCGGTGGCTAGAAGGCCGGGACGTCGACCACCGAACGCCGCCGAACAAGGAGAAGGGACCGACTTCGCGGAAGTCGGTGACGGGATACATGGCCTTTGGTGGTGGAGGCAATCTCTGAATATTAATGATTCCAGAATACATGTAAAACTCTGTATAGACAGTCAGTAAAGCTGCTCATATTATTGGGATACTGGGATATTCGGAAGGAGCTAAACTTGGAGTTATGATTTATATGTTGTGGAAAAACCATCCGACTGGATTGGCCTGGCGTTGTACGGTATGTCTGAGCCTGTCTTAGTCATGGTAACCAGTTTGGAACTGCTCCACTATTTTTCCATCCGTAGCTTGTTGCCTTTTCAAAAAGCGATCCTTCATGATGGAATAGGCCTCTCTCCTTCTCCTAATGCCTGGCTGGGGAGTTGGGACAGAGGGACTAGGGTGTAGGTGGGCTGTGGCTCCTGCCAGAACTGTGGGAACAAGAGACTCCACAAAAGGGAAAAGTTGCTTGACAAAGCCCACAAAATTGAAATATTTTTACTATTTTTCTCCTTTTCTCTCAATTGTATATTTTTGTCACAACATGCTGCAGGTGCCTATGAAACAGCTCTCCACAAGTGTTTCTCTTATGGCTCATCTGCCATTATACAGAATTAGCCAGGTTATTGTTTTCCCTTGTGCTCATTCTGCCATTATAATTAATTATCCAGGTTATTGTTATGCCTTATGGCTCAATCTGCCCATTATAAATTAATTATCCAGGTTTTTGTATGACCTTATGGCTCAATCTGCCATTATAAATTATTACCAGGTATCGCTTTGACTTATGGCTCAATCTGCCATTATAACTACTTATCCAGGTTATTGCTTTGCACTTAAGGCTCAATCTGCCCATTTAAAATTGATTAGCCAGGTTATTGGTTTGGAGTAACTTAGCACATACAGTAGGGGAACAAAGATAAGATGTCCCCTCCTTCTGGATCAAAGTCCCTGTATCCCTAAACACACACACAAACACACACACACACACACACACACACACACACACACACACACACACACACACACACACACACACACACACACACACACACACCACACACACACACACACACACACACACACACACACACACACACCACACACACACACACACACACACACACACACACACACACACAATGGCTCCAGAGGGGATGGCTGCCGTTTTACGGGCTCCTAACCGACTGTGTTGTTGTGTGGGGTTTTTTGCATTGTTTGTAACTTTTTTTGTACATAATGTTTCTGCCACCGTCTCTAATGACAGAAAATAGCTTCTGGACATCAGAACAGCAATTACTCACCTCGGACTGGACAAATTATTTTTCTTTAACGAATCTGAGGTGAAATATTTACGGCTCCTCCCAGACCAGGCTCAAATCCCCATCATTTGTATGAAGAGGAGAAACCGATACAGGGGGGCAGATCCGGGTGCTTGGTGAGAATGTGTCGGTGAGTGGATAATCCGCCTTTACCCTAGTTCCTACTGGCGAACGCGCAATCACTAGAGAATACACAGATTGAGCTCCGTTCAAAACGATCATACCAACGAGACATTAAAAACGGTAATATCTTATGTCTCAACGAGTAATGGTGAACGACGACGTGGATAATATACAGTTGGCTGGGTTTTCTGTCCATCTGCAAGACGGAACAGCAACCTCCGGTAAGATGAGGGGTGGTGGTCTGTGTCTGTGTCAATAACAGCTTGTGCGCAATCAAAATATTAAGGTAGTCTCAAGGTTTTGCTCGCCTGAGGTAGAGTACCTCATGATAAGCTGTAGACCACACTATTTACCAAAAGAGTTTTCATCTATATTTTTCATCTGTCTATTTACCACCATAAGCCTATGCAGGCACTAAGACCTCACTCAACGAGCTGTATAAGGCCTTAAAACTTCTTATGGCTACATCCCGCTACCGGGATCGATATGACAACAGCCAGTGAAAGTACAGGGCGCCAAATTCAAACAACAGAAATCTCATAATTACAATTCCTCAAACATACATGTGTCTTATATCCTTTTAAAGGTAATCTTGTTGTTAATCCCACCAAAGTGTCTGATTTCAAATATGCTTCTCAGCGAAAGCTCTACAAACGATTATGTTAGGTCACCACCAAACCACAATAAGCACAGCCATTTTTCCAGCGAAATATAGCTTTCACAAAAAGCAGAAATAGAGATAGCATTAATCACTAACCTTTGATTATCTTCATCAGATGACACTAATAGGACTTCATGTTACACAATACATGCATGTTTTGTTTGATAAAGTTAATATTTATATAAAAAAATCTGAGTTTACATTGGCGCGTTACATTCACTAGTTCCAAAAACATCAAGTGATTTTGCATAGCCACATCGTTTCAACAGAAATACTCATCATAAATGTAGATGATAATACAAGTTATACACATGGAATTATAGATATACCTCTCCTTAATGCAACCGCTGTGTCAGATTTCAAAAAAACTTTATGGAAAAATAAACCATGCAATAATCTGAGACGGCGCTCAGAAATATAATAAAATTAGCCGCCATTTTGGAGTCAACAGAAACCAGAAAATACATGATAAATGTTTCCTTACCTTTGATGAACTTCATCAGAATGCAGTCCTAGGAATCACAGGTCCACAATAAATGCTTGATTTGTTCGATAATGTCTGTTATTTATGTCCAATTAACCAACTACTTTGGTTAGCGTGTTTGGTAAACAATTCCAAAGTCACAAAGCGCGTCCACTATAACGTGACGAAATGTCCAAAAGGTCCGTAACAGTCAGTAGAAACATGTCAAACGATGTACTGAATCAATCTTTAGAATGTTGTTAACATACATCTTGAATAACGTTCCAACCCGGAGAATTAGATTGACTTCAGATGAGCGGTGGAACGGAGGTCCTCCTCATGTGAACGCGCATGGTGAAAGCATGGTCAAAGCATTGTCAGCTCGTGGCAGTGGTGACTAATTCCTGTCTCCTTCTCCCCCCCTTCACATTATAGTCATCAGACAAAGTTCTATTGACTGTTGACATCTAGTGGAAGCCGTAGGAAGTGAAAACTCATCAATATCTCGCTGTAATTTCAATGAGAGCTTGGTTGAAAATCTGCCACCTCAGAAAAAATCCAAACAGGAAGTGGAACTTCTCAGGTTTTTGCCTGCCATATGAGTTCTGTTATACTCACAGACATAATTCAAACCGTTTTAAAAACTTCAGAGTGTTTTCTATCCAATACGAATAATAATATGCATATATTAGCAACTGGGACTGAGGAGCAGGCAGTTTACTATGGGCACCTCTGTGCACCTTTCATCCAAGCTACTCAATACTGCCCCTGCAGCCATAAGAAGTTAAGCAAACAGAATATGCTCACTCAGAAGCGGCGCTTCTAGTGGCAATTTTACCTAGTAATCCGTTTTACCTCATTTCTACCAGCATGTCACATGTGCAACCAGAGGAAAAAAACTGCTAGACCACCTTTACTCCACACACAGCTTTTCAAAGCTTTTGATTCCTGCTTACAAGCGAAAAGTCAAGCAGGAAGTACCAGTGACTTGCTCAATACGGAAGTGGTCTGACCAGCCTTTCAAAGCTCTTGATTCCTACTTACAAGCAAAAAGTCAAGCAGGAAGTACCAGTGACTTGCTCAATACGGAAGTGGTCTGAGCAGCCTTTCAAATTCTTGATTCCTACTTACAAGCAAAAAGTCAAGCAGGAAGTACCAGTGACTTGCTCAATACGGAAGTGGTCTGATGACGTGGATGCTACGCTACAGGACTGTTTTGCTAGCGCAGACTGGAATATGTTCCAGGATTTATCCGATGGCATTGAGGAGTTTACCACATCAGTCACTGGCTTCATCAATAAGTGCATCGATGATGTCGACCCCACAGTGACCGTTCGTACATATCCCAACCAGAAGCTATGGATTACAGGCAACATCTGCATCGAGTTAAAAGCTAGAGCTGCCACCTTCCAGGAGCAGGATACTAATCCGTACGCTTATAGGAAATCCCGCTTTCCGATGAACCATCAAACAGGCAAAGCTTCAATACAGGACTAAGATTGAATCCTACTAAACTGGCTCTGACGTTTTGTCGGATGTGACTGGGCTTGCAAACTATTACAGATTACAAAGGAAACTCAGCCACAAGCTGCCCAATGACGCGAGCCTATCAGACGATCTAAATGCCTTCAATGCTTGCTTTGAGGCAAGCAACACTGAACCATGCAATGGAGTCCCAGCTGTTCTGGACGACTATGTGATCACGCTCTCCGTAAACGATGTGAGTAAGACCTTAAAACACGTCAACATTCACAAGGCTCCAGTGCCAGACGGATTACCAGGATGCGTACTCAGAGCTTGCGCTGACCAACTGGCAAGTGTCTTCACTGACATGTTCAACCTCTCCCTGACTGAGTCTGTAATGCCTACATGTTTCAAGCTGACCACCATAGTCCCTGTTCCCAAGAATGCCAAGTTAACCTGCCTAAATGACTACCGCCCCATAGCACAGACATCTGAAGTGCTTTGAAAGGCTGGTCATGGCTCACATTAACTTCTCTGCGCTACGCATCCCTAATACGGGATCACTTTCCTAAACAACCGCTAGAATTGCAGGGCGCCAAATGCATAAATATTTCAAAAAATATTTATAATCATTTAATCACAAGTGAAATATACCAAAACACAGCTTAGCTTGTTGTTAATCCACCTATCGTGTCAGATTTTGAAAATATATTTTACAGCAAAAGAAATCCAAGCTTTTGTGAGTGTAGCTTTCAATGCTACATCAGCTAGCCCCAAATTAGCATGGTCACGAAAGTGTGAAAAGCAATAAAATTAATCGCTTACCTTAGATAATCTTCGGACGTTTCCACTCACGAGACCTCCCAGTTACACAACAAATCTTATTTTTGTTCGATAAATATTACTTTTATCACAAAAAAACGCCATTTGGGTTGCGCGTTATGATGAAAAAAACTACAGCCTCGTTCCGGTCCTGAAAGGAAGATGGAAATTTCCAAACGTATCAGATTAAAAAATATCACAAAAAATATTTATAATCATGCAATCACAAGTGAAATATACCAAAACACAGCTTAGCTTGTTGTTAATCCACCTATCGTGTCAGATTTAGAAAATATATTTTACAGCGAAAGAAATCCAAGCTTTTGTGAGTGTAGCTTTCAATGCTATAACAGCTTAGCCTTATATTAGCTTGGCTAGCTTGGTCACGAAAGTAAGAAAAGCAATCAAATTAATCGCTTACCTTTGATAATCGTCGGGTGTTCCCACTCACGAGACACCCAGTTACACAACAAATGTTATTTTTGTTCGATAAATATTACTTTTATCACAAAAAAACACCATTTGAGTTGCGCGTTATGATGAAAAAACAAAAGCCGTGTTCCGTTCGACCAATCCCAAAAAGTATCCGAAATGGTCGTAGAAACATTTAAAATGTTTTTTATAATCAAACCTCAGGTTGTCTTTAGCAAACATAATCGATACTATTTCAACCGGAGCATAACCTATTCATTAAGAGAGAAAATGAAAATGGTGAGCTCCTCCCGCGTGCGCAGGAAATATTCAGAGGACACCTGACCTCTTTTGAAACATCTCGCTCATTTTTCAAAATAAAAGCCTGAAACTATGTCTAAAGCCTGGTCACAGCCTGAGGAAGCCATTGGAAAAAGAATCTGGTTGATACCCCTTTAAATGGAGGTTAGACAGCCCAGGAAACAAAGTTTTATTTTTATTTTTATATCACTTCCGGGTTAATTTTTCTCAGGATTTCGCTTGCAGAATAAGTATTGTTTTTCTCACAGACAATATTTTGACAGTTTTGGAAACTTTGGAGTGTTTTCTATCCTAATCTGTAAATTATATGCATATTCTACGATCTGGGCCAGAGAAAATTTCCGTTCACGTTGGGTACGTTATTTGAAAAAAAKAAAACATTCTGACCCCTAGCGCTAAGAGGTTTTAATACCATCATCCCAGAAACCCTAGACCCACTTCAATTCGCATAATGCCCAAACAGTTCCACAGATGATGCAATCTCCATTGCACTCCATACTGCCCTTCCCTCCTGGACAAAAGGAACACCTACGTGAGAGTGCTGTTCATTGACTACAGCTCAGCTTTCAACACCATAGTTCCCGCAAAGCTCATCACTAAGTCCCTTCCTGTACTGCCTGTTCACCCATGACTGCGTGTTCACACACAACTTTAACACCATCATTAAGTTTGCCGATGACACAACGGTGGTAGGCCTGATCACTGACAATGATGAGACATCCTACAGGGAGGAAGTCAGAGACCTGGCAGTGTGATGCCAGGACAACAACCTCTCCCTCAATGTGAGCAAGACAAAAGTGCTGATCGAGGACTACAGAAAAAGGGGGTGCAAGCTTCTACCCCCAAGCCATAAGACTGCTGAACAGGTAATTAAATGGCTACCCCAACTATTTGCATTGACCCCCTTTTTTTAAAGATGCTGCTACTCACTGTTTATTATCTATGTATAGTCACGTTACCCCTAGCTACATGTACATATTACCTCAATTACCTCAACTAACCTGTACCCCCCACATTGACTCGGTACCGGTACCCCATTTATATAGCTTCGTTATTGTTATTTTATTCCGTTACTTTGTTTAATTTTTTATACATTTTTAGCAAACATTTTATTTTTATAAAAATCAGCAAAGGGCTTGGTTAAGGGCTTGTAAGTAAGCATTTCATGGTACACCTGTTGTATTCGGCGCATGTGACGAATAACATTTGATTTGATTTGACACACACACAGCCCATTTCTGATTACAAAACATAACAGAGGGCACACAATAAAGTAATAATATATCCAAGGGTAGTGGTACCACCATCAAAGCATTGTGTCCAGGCACCGTCTATAGCTGCTGGAAGATGTTTGGGGGTGGAGTGCGGAGATTTTTTTTCACGTGGGGGAGGGGGGGGGGCAGTTAGTAGTGGCAGATTTTTTAAAAAATGCACACACTACAGATGGCTATCAGTCTGCTAATACAGGACTAGTAAAGCCCAGTGCACTACCTTTGTGAAAACAAACCTTTATATTAGGAGGACAGACGTTTTGCTGTGAAGTAATAATGTATTTCAATGGAAAAGTGATTAAACCAACAGTGCCACATTTTGTTTTTACTTCTCTTATATGAATTCGATTTTTTTTATGATTCACTTACGATTGATTTAAAAATTATGCTGATCGATTTGACAGAAGGTTATGGAACAATGCAACATAAATCATGTTGATGATATCAAGCCTTTAGAGATGATCAATTTTCTCTCAGAATATATTTTTGTTATCATGTTGTCGTACTGTGCCAGTGGAAACGCAATTTCAATCAGCTACTAAACACAGTGGTGGATCTGACTGTGGGACCTTCAGAACGACCCAAATGGCACGCATTGTATCTACCAGGACTTATTTTAATATATTGTGTGTTTTAGTGCGAAGGATGTATTCTGTGTGATTAAATATATTCTTTATTAGACTATGCTGAGATAAACAAAATCACTTGACGGTGTTGTGATGCTTTACTGGCTCTGGGCATAATATCAAATCAAATCAAATAAATTTTTATTTGTCACATGCGCCAAATACAACAGGTGTAGACCTTAAAGTAGACCTTAAAGTGAAATGCTTACTTACAAGCCCTTAACCAACAATGCAGTTTTAAGAAAAATACCTAAAAATTTAAAGAAATAAAAGTAACAAACAATTAAAGAGCAGCAGTAAAATAACAATAGCGAGGCTACATACAGGGAGTACCAGTACAGAGTCAATGTGCGGGGGTACCGGTTAGTCGAGGTAATTGAGGTAATATGTACATGTAGTTAGAATTATTAAAGTGACTATGCATAGACAATAACAGAGACCAGAATCAGCGTAAAATACGGGGGGGGGGGGGGGGGCAATGCAAATAGTCTGGGTAGCCATTTGATTAGATGTTCAGAAGTCTTATGGCTTGGGGGTAGATGCTGTTTAGAAGCCTCTTGGACCTAGACTTGGCGCTCCGGAACCGCTTGCCGTGCGGCAGCAGAGAGAACAGTCTATGACTAGGGTGGCTGGAGGCTTTGACAATTTTCGGGCTTTCCTCTGACACCACCTGGGATAGAGGTCCTGGATGGCAAGAGGGTTAGCCTAGGTGATGTACTGGGTCGTACTCACTAACCTCTGTAGTGCCTTTCGGTTGGAGGCCGAGCAATTGCCATACCAAGCAGTGATGCAACCTGTCAGGATGCTCTCGATGGTGTAGCTGTAGAACCTTTTGAGGATCTGAGGACCCATGCCAAATCTTTTCAGTCTCCTGAGGGGGAATAGGTTTTGTCGTGCCCTCTTCACGCCTGTCTTGATGTGCTTGGACCATGTCAGTTTGTTGGTGATGTGGACGCCAAGGAACTTGAAGCTCTCAATCTGCTCCACTACAGCCCCGTTGATGAGAATGGGGGCGTACTCGGTCGACCTTTTCCACAATCATCTCCGTTGTCTTGATCACGTTGACCACGTTGAGGGAGAGGTTGTTGTCCTTGCACCACATGGTCAGTTGACCTGATGTGATGATGACCAAAATACATTACTTTCTAAATTAAAAAAGAAAATCACTTTTCTGGTAACCTGCTTTCTGTAATATGGCAATAATTATGCCTTCAACTGAAATGTGTCTTCCGCATTTAACCCAACCCCACTGAATCAAAGAGGTGCCAGGCGGCTGCCTTAATTATCATCCATATCTTCGGTGCCTGGGGAAATGCCTTACTCAGGTGTAGAATGACAGATTTCTACCTTGTCAACTCGATCCAGCAACCTTTCGGTTACTGGCCCAACGCTCTAACCACTAGGCTACCTGCCACCCCGTATGATGATGGTGATGCTGGTGAATATGATGAGTATGAAGAAGATGATGATGATGGTGATAATAATGGTGATGGTGATGTTGGTGAATATGAAGATGATGAACCTTTTGTTGCTACAGGGACCCATCCTCCCCTATTAAGGTTCCACCAACCTACTGTGATTTCTGCTAATAGCAGCCGTTTAGCTGGTTAAACAGAGGTTAGCCATGTGTTGGCAAAAATGTGCTTTCAAGTCAAGAAAGTTTAGCAGCAGCCGGTGGCACTGGTATTAGGTATTAGTTATTCTCCTCTTTTGTACAGTAGGCATGGAATTATAATTATGTTGCTGCTAGCAGTATTCATAAAAACCTTGAAATAAAATACTTATTTTTCCTCTTATTTTTTTATTTTCTATATATTTTCACGGACCTGCTGCAGTATTTCACCTCAGGTTGAATACCCATGGTAACTTGATACACATATATTCCTTTGTGACAGTCAGGAAATTGTGTACTGGCCCTTTAAACCGCGACAGGAGATGGGAGGGTGGTGAGCGCAGAGAAAGTAGTGGAAAGGACTGCGCCACAGATTATCCATTATATTGACAAGATTCTCTAGTGTCCGCTCTAATAATGGAAAGAAATGTCTTCAAAAATGGAACGCGGTCAGGCGGAGGCAAGATCAGGTGGGACTAATTTAGCCAATGAGAGGGCAGTTACGCGTGTGAACAACAGGCACAACTACAATCAAATGTTTTTTTCTCAAAGTTGCCGGGATGTTACGTGTCCTACTTATATCAGTACACTCGTGGCAACCTAACCATTACGAAACGTATATTCTATCAAATAAGCCACACGGAGCGAATAAACTATTATATTTGTGTTGACCAAATTCGAAACTCTCGTTAACCTCCATACTAAAACTCTAGGATTGGTGAGCGGGAAAAAACGCCACCTCCTGGAGAAAAATATTTAGGGAGAAATTAACCTTATCCCTCTCGCTTCGCCTCTTTCTCTCTGACTGTTCAGTGTTTTGTGCGCCACTGCACTGCAAACTTGACGGACGTAGGCTTCATTAGGACTGTGGGACCGATATCATAGCCTACCTTATTGTTGGACTCGTGGGAAATTCATAACACTTTGGAGATGAAGTAGTCAGATTCAAAAACGATTTTAGCGATATCGTATTCTGTAAAAGGAAGGTATCCTTTGTCCTTTAAAAGCGGTTGTATATTTAGACTAATCCTGCTCTGTTCAGAACTCAATTTTGAAATTCAACTTTCTCATATTCAATTTCCCAGTCTGGACTACCAGAAATCAAGGTAACATTTTGGACATATTTGTAATTGTGTGATTTGAACTGCTGAGTATTGGCTTGATTACATTTATCTTGATTACATTTAACATATATATATATATATATATTGAATTATTATTGACGATCATAACGCTTAAACATATTTCATACAACGTTCAAATACCTTTGAATCGGGGAACAACATTGGTAAAAGGAAAAATAAAAATGTACATCTCATTTGAATATAAAATATGTTTGTGGAACAATCTCAGCGCCTTGCACTCTCGTCGTGTTAGGGGCAGTTAGTTGGCTGGTTCCTCAATATAGGAGAGCGCAGTCTATTGTGCGTTAACTCACAACCATACAGCCTAGTCTTCCCCTCTTTGTTTATCGTGTCTGTAACTCAACCCACCGCCGATGAAGATATATTCATTGTGTTTAAAAAGGTCTTATCAGCTGGGTTAGTTTTGATTAAGACCCCCATCATTACAACAATTGAACATCACCTTAGATGATCTGCCCGTCTGAAAGTTGTTGCCTGCCACTTTAAATCAATGACCTACAGGGTTAATGTATGTATTGCTTAGGCTCATCTTTGTTACTTCTATTGTAGCGTGTGCTGGTTGCATTCATTGAAGTTGAAAATATGTGACTAGTAAAAAGTTATTGTTGTGAGTTCTGCCATCGCGTGCGAGAGAGACAAGAAATTTGAGGTACTTTCCTCCACTTTTCATTCATTTTTTTTTTTTATGGACTTTAATTGAGCATAAAATAGGCTTAAATGCAATATTTATTTGCGATTATGAAGTGGTTTACTGGGGGGAAAAACATAAATGCTCCAAATAACTAGTTCCCTAATACAGTAGATAGAATGTCCTGTAGGACTTAGAAATGGCAGATGGGGTGTAATGCGTCAGTGCTCCAATAGCAAGACAGGTTATTTTAACATTACTCTACATGGGAAAACCTTGAGCATCATCATCCATCCCATGGCATTTTAGCATGATTAGAAGTTTACTGAAGCTAACAAACTAGCCTGGAGTTATTCTGTCTGACAGTACTGAGTTAATGCTTGTGTTTACTATTAAAAACTTACACAGATTATCTCTTTCCCTCTCTCTCTCTCTCTCTCTCTCTCTCTCTTCATCTCTCTCTCTCTCTCACCCTCTCTCTTTTTTCTCTCTCTTTCTCTTCCCCTCTCTCTCTTTCTCTTCCCCTCTCTCTCTCTTTCTCTTCCCCTCCTTTCTCTTCCCCAACTCTCTCTTTCTCTTCCCCATCTCTCTTTTCCCCCCTCTCTCTCTCTCTCTTCCCACTCTCTCTCTCCCCTCTCTTGCTCTCTCTCTCTATCCCCTCTCTTTATCTCTTCCTCCCATCTCTCGCATTCCCCCCTCTCTCTCTCTCTCTCTCTCTCTCTCTCTCTCTATCCCTCTCTCTATCCCTCTCTCTCTATCCCCCTCTCTCTCTCTATCCCACCCCCCTTCCCTCATATCTCTCACTCTCTCTCACCCCCATCCTCCTCTTTCCTTGCCAAATTGTCTATTTTCCAGTTCATTACCTCTGTGCCCTGAGCTTGTTATCATATTTGGCACGCCACTTGTTCCTCAGTAGATGGGTGTCACTGTATCGCATCAGCCGAGTGATTTTGATTGGACCTGATGGATAATTACAGGACATGGTATTGTGTTGCATCTAGGCAATTGAGTCATCATGTGTAGGCCAAGTACTGTAAACAGCATCGACCACGAGTAAAGCCTCTAACTTCTGCTAGGGTTTCCATTTATTTTGTCAATACTTTTCTCAAAGTTCAGTGATTATACCCCCCTTCTTGTAGCAACTGTTATCCTAAACAAAATGATTGAGACATGGTGACATGAGCTTGGCTTTGTGTTGGGTTGCACTGCAGAGCATACAGCCTCTGACCTTTGCCCTCAGATGTTGGGACTCTGACTGTACTTTAATTGAAGCAGTGTGATTGATGGTAACTGCTGCCTGGGTATTGTGAAGGCAGAGGCTCCTGCTGGCTACCTGCCCGGTTCTGCTCTGCACTACTCTGAGATCATGCTCTCCCTACAGTCTGCAGCATTGGAGGGAGGGTGGATTCAGACACACTGACGAGAGGCTGCTTCTTGTAAAAACAGCTGACTTCAGGCGTATTTCACAGTCAGATTGTGTCGAATTTCTAGAGGTGCCAAACAAATTCCCCAGCGACTCAACAGGGAGTTAAGTTAAAGTGGCAAGTCCTCAGGATGATTTCTAGGGCTGTACACCCATAGCCCATAATCATCAGCTGCCTCATACGCCCAATTTGACTAAAGGTTTCCTACTTGTGTGGACCATGTAGTGTTCTTGTGTGGACAATGTGTAGATCTGCCTGTTCCCCTCTAAACCAGGCAGGAAATGCAAATGTAAAGTCCACCTACCTACCTACCTTCACCCCAGTGACTGCCTATAGGAGACTGGGTATGATTAGAGGAAGACTTGCCATTTTGGGCTTGAAGGGTCCACTTACTTTGTCTACAGACTCTGCAGCACATCAGAACCAATGGGTCTGACCTCTCTGCCTGAGGCTCACAATGCAATGTAGGCCCATAAGTCTCATAATCACAAATATGATTTTAATGGCCATTCAATCTTTTAACAATACATTTTAATTATGCCATTTTTCATTAAGTATTTTGGATAACGTAATGAATGAAGTATTATCCCAAGGGTGTTGGCTCAATCAGTCCTCACGTGATGCAAACCTTTGACCCCCAGGTGAACATTCAACCCAGTGACCTTTATAGCCACGCAGAACTCAAGACACATAAATCTAGAGATATTTTTATACACACGTTGGCTGGATTGGGTGTCAGTGGGTGATGAGGTCTAAACTCTCTTCGGTAATTCAATATGAATTATTCAAACTTTCTAAACTGTTGAAACCTTGTGACTTGAGTAGCCAGTTTAGGTTATAGGCCCCTCAAATATAAATCTGGACCTTGAAGTCAGTTCCACTGCTTTTTTATATTCTTCCCCTCTAATCAATGACTGATTTAGACCTGGGACACAAGGTGCATGCATCTTAATGATCAGGTAGAACAGAAACCCAGCAGTACTCAGGAGGACCTCCTTGGGGAAGTGTCGAATACCCCTGCTGTATCACTTAGTGTGTGTGTGTGCACATTCTTGTGGTTGATAGCAGGTTACTCGTCTTGGTTATTTTCCCTCCTGTTGATCTTGGATAGTACTGGAGTCCCAGAGAAGGGATAATGTGTCTGGCAAAATTACAGGAACTACCTTTCTCCTGAACGGGAAGCAGATGCCTTTTAAGTTAGACACGTCTTGCTGAGGACATGAACTTATCTGAAACCTTTTCAACATGGAAGTAAGAAGCAGTTGAACTTGAAAATTGACATCTTTATACTTTCTTGAGGTTTGAACTTTACCTGTTGAACTTTATTGTTTTATGGGCCTTAGCTGACTTCACCTGCTAGAATTTGAATGAGTGTTTCTGAAGTGGCCTGGACCCTGTTAGCTGATATTGTAGCTACCTAACGCTGAAAGGCGTCCGCATTTCAGCTCTTGTCGTCGCTAGGTTGTAATCCTATGAGCGTCCTCTGAGCTACCTACAGGGTTCTCCTGTTGATCTGTAACCCTAGTGGAGTGGGTTACAACCCCATCAAATGGCTTGGGCCATGCCTTAAAGGACAGTGTTTAGCCAGGGATAAGTAGGCTGATACTCAGTAAAAGCTAGTTCTTGCTGTGTTGAGATGCATCTGATACTGTACTGTGCATTCCAAAAGCATACCTGTGTTGGTTACTTTCCATAGAATTTGACAAATGCAGAGATAAATAACCGGTTTTGCTGTCAATTTTTTATTTAACTAGACAAGTCAGTTAAGAACAAAGTCTTATTTCCAATGACGGCCTACCCCGGCGATGCTGGGCCAATTGTGCGCTACCCTATGGGACTCCCAATCACAGCCGGTTGTGATACAGCCTGGACTCGAACCAGGGTCTGTAAGACACCTCTAGCACTGAGATGCAGTGCCTTAGACAGCTCCGCCACTCGGGAGCCTGGTGAACGTATGCATCTGTGGTTCAACAACACTCCAGGCTGATATGTTCAGCTTCTGCTTGACAAGATGGATTTGTTGTACTGTAGCATAGGGTTGGGCCGATTTTATAGAATTCAGTTGAATATTGTGATATTTGACATTGATGATATCGTGAAGTGTGAGACTGTACTCTATTTAAACTCTACGAATCCAAACTGTGCAGTTTTATTAGTCTGTATCAATATGTTGAATATCAAGTCTAATTTAATTAACTAAGCCTTTTTTTCTCTCCATACTAAGATTATTTAATGAGAATGCAACTAATATATTAAATAAAAACAAAAATGGCACAGTCTAGGATGATCTAGTCAGTACCAGAGCAAAACGATTATATTGGATATCACAATATTTGGAGTAGCATATTGTAGAAGAGGTCTCCCCAAAAATCGCTCAACCCCACTGAAGCACTTTCAATCTTGTATCATTTTGCACAAATAGCTTCTACAGTACAGTTTTTACCCAGAAGCCTGGGTTTAATTGACAAGCGTTTAGAGACAAGCATTTAGACAATGGACGTGGAAAAGCTGTGAAATTTCAGATAATACTACCTGATAATACCTAATTAGCATGTCTGAACTCAAAAGAAATGACTAGAAATCATGTAATTTTCTCATGGTGAGTCACATTCCCAAGGTACAGTCTGAGGTCATCTTCAGTCGCTTTTCTCTTCAACCAAATRGAACAATGTTTTAGGGGAGTGTTCTTGTTTACAATATGTAAATGAGGTTGCAGTGTTTACACTTCGTAGATATTGGATTGCAAGTTGAATTGTRCCTCCTTCTGTCTGATTGTCCCTCGTCTGCTTTGATAAACGTTTCAATGGAGACATGGTTAACAATTAAGCCTGATTGCATTAATTCCCTTCACCTCTGGCTCTGACACACCACCACTACTTTGACTGGCCTAGTAGTTGGGCAGTTGGGCAATACTGTAGACTACTCACTAGAGCAGTCCTATGTATTCAAAACACATTGTGCTGAGTGATGTGTAGTGTGCAGCTGGTCTGTCTGTCAGAGAGAGAAATGCTCTGGCCTGTTCACAGTTCAGTGGTTCTCCATTGTTCTCTCCCTCCGATCTGTATCTCTCAAGCCTACGGCCACTGGGGAGAGATGACGGCATTCCTTCTTTGTCTTTTCAGCGACCTCCTCTGTGTTAACCTTGGCCACTCCATTAGAGGGCTGATCCATCCTGTGCCTCCTAGACCATTGGTCTGGTCTATAGAAGTAACATAATACCCTGAGAGTCATACCTCTAATAGTCCTTTGTCTGTCAGCAGTATCCTGGCCATGCAGTCCTTTTTACTCTGGGTGAGTAGAGGGTGTTCTGGGCTGGACTGGCCTGCCATGTCTACTGGGTCAGTTCTCAGGAGATGGCCCCAACGTGCTGTGTGTGTGGAACCCTTTTAGGGTTTGGCTTCCGTCCCTCTTTACACTGAAAGCACTGCTTTGTTTCTTGTTGATCTGGGTCCATTGTAATCTGTGACGTTGTTGGTTCTTCAGTTCTGCTGGCTTTGTGCTAGTCTAAGTCTATAGGGACAGACTGGATGTGTGTGTGTGAACCGTGAGAGAAAGTGTGTGTTTACATTTTAGTCTGACTGATGAATCACTCATCTACAAATACAGTGCCTTCTGAAAGTATTCACACTTCTTTTTCCACATGTTGTTGTGTTACAGTATGAATTTAAAATGATTTTGTGTCTCTGGCCTGAACACAATACCCCATAATGTCATAGTGGAATTATGTTTATTTGAAACATTTTACAAATGAAAAAATGAAAAGCTGAAATGTATTTAGTCAATAAGTATTAAATCCATTTGTTATGGCAAACCTAAATAAGTCCAGCAGTAAAAATGTGTTTAACAAGTCACATCATAAGTTGCATGGACTCACTTCGTGTGCAATAAGTGTTGAACATGATTTTTGAATTGGTATTGGTGTTTATTAGGATCCCCATTAGCCGCTGCAAAAGCATCAGCTACTCTTCCTGGGGTCCACATGAAACATGTCATAATACAAAGTACTGAACATTATTAGTCAAGGACCGAAATACATCAATTTAAAATGTCTCACACAGCCTATATATCAGTAGATACACACAATATCGAGGTCTAATACATAGTACAGTGCAAATTACAATACAATATATATAATACAAGTCACCTTTGTGCAGTAAGGTGTTATTTTATGTTTTTTTATCTGTTTTTATTGCTAGTCTGAGTTACCAGAGTTCCATGTAGTCATGGTTCTATTTTAATACTGTGTTTCCCAGCCTCTGACCTGGAGACTGTGAAGAGACCTCTGGTTGCATGTCTTGTGTTGTACCGATGAGTGTCTGTACTGTGTGCCAACTGCTTGCGCAGACAGTTCAGTACTGTACCTTCAACACACTCTCACAAAGACCAATAGTGATGCAGTCAATCTCTCCTCAACTTTGAGCCATGAGAGATTGACATGCATGTTACTGACACTCCCTCTGTGTACATCTAAGTGTGATACGTGCTGCTTTGTTCTGGATCAACTGCAATTTACCTATGTCCTTCTTTGCCGCACATGGCCACACAGCTGGGCAGTAGTCCAGGCGTGAGAGAACTAGGGCCTGTAGGACCTGTCTGGTCGACTGATGTGTCAAGAAGGCAGAGCAACAACCTATCATGGACAGACCTATTTCCATTTTAGCAGCGATTGAGTCTGTTTTAACTTTGACAGCTTGCTATCTAGGGTTACACCCAGCAGTTTAGTKTCCTCAACTTGCTCAATAGCTGCATTATTCAATAATAGATCTAATCTAGGTTTAGCATTGAGTGAGTGATTTGTCCCAGAGGAAGGAAACCGCTCAGGGATTTCATCATGAGGCCAATGGTTACAGAGTTTAATGGCTGTTATGGGGGAGAACTGAGAATGGATCAAAAACATTGCAGTTACTCCACAATACTAACTTAAATGACATAGTGAAAAGAAAGAAGCCTTGACAGAATAAAAATATTCCAAAACATGCATCATGTTTGCAATAAGGCATTCAAGTAAAACTGCAAAAATGTGGCAAGGAAATTAACTTTGTCCTGAATACAAAGCGTTATGTTTGGGGCAAGTCCAACACAATGTTATGCTTGTCATCGGCAAGGACTAGGGAGTTTTTTAGGACAAAAAGTAACAGAATAGTGCTTAGCACAGGCAAAATCCTAGAGGAAAACCTGGTTCATTCTGCTTTCTAACAGACACTGGTAGACAAATTCACCTTTCAGCAGGACAATAACCTAAAACACAAGGCCAAATATACACTGGAGTTACTTACCAAGACGATATTGAATGTTCCTGACTGGCCTAGTTACAGTTTTGACTTAAATCGGCTTGATAATCTATGGCAACACTTAAAAATGGCTGTCTAGCAATGGTCAACAACCAACTTGACAAGCTTGAAGACTTTTTTAAAAGAATAATGTGCAAATATTGTACAATCCAGGTGTGCAAAGTTCTGAGACTTACCCAGAAAAACTCACAGCTGTAATCGCTGCCAAAGGTGATTCTAACATGTATTGACATAGGGGATTGAATACTTATGTAATCAAGATATATTACTGTTTTATTTTTCATATTTKTTTTTACAAATGTTAGATTTTCTTTGTGTGTTTTTTGTAGATTGGTGACAAAAAAATGACACTTACATCAATTTTAATCCCAAATTGTAACACAACATTTTGAAAAAGTAAAGGAGTGTGAATACTTTCTGAAGGCACTGTAACTACCTACAGTTGAAATCGGAAGTTTACATACACTTAGGTTGGAGTCGTTAAAGCTAGTTTTTCAACCACTCCACACATTTCTTTGGTCGGTTAGGACATCTACTTTGTACATGACACAAGTACATTTTTCCAACAACTGTTTACAGACAGATTATTTCACTTATAATTCACGGTATCACAATTCCAGTGGGTCAAAAGTTGACATACACTAAGTTGACTGTGCCTTCAAACAGCTTGGAAAATTCCAGAAAATGATTTCATGGCTTTAGAATCTTCTGATTGGCTAATTGACATAATTAGAGTCAATTGGAGGTGTACCTGTGGATGTATTTCAAGGCRTACCTTCAAACTCAGTGCCTTTTTGCTTGACATCATGGGAAAATCAAAAAAAATCAGTCAAGACCTCAGAAATAGAATTGTAGACCTCCACAAGTCTGGTTCATCCTTGGGAGCAATTTCCAAATGCCTGAAGGTATTATTATTAATATGCAAGTATAAACACCATGGAACCACGCAGCCGTCATACCGCTCAGGAAGGAGGCGTGTTCTGTCTCCTGGAGATGATCGTACTTTGGTGCGAAAAGTGCAAATCAATCCCAGAACAACAGCAAAGGACCATGTCAAGATACTGGAGGAAACAGGTACAACATTATCTATATCCAGAGGAAAACGAGTCCTATATCAACATAATCTGAAAGGCCGCTCAGCAAGGAAGAAGCCACTGCTCCAAAACCGCCATCAAAAAGCCAGACAACGGTTTGCAACTGCACATGGGGACAAAGATCATACTTTTTGGAGAGATGTCCCCTGGTCTAATGAAACAAAAATAGAATGGTTTGGCCATAATGACCATTGTTATGTTTGGAGGAAAAAGGGGATGCTTGCAAACCGAAGAACACCATCCCAACCGTGAAGCACGGGGGTGGCAGCATCATGTTGTGGGGGTGCTTTGCTGCAGGAGGGACTGGTGCACTTAACAAATTAGATGGCATCATGAGGGTGGAAAACGATGTGGATATATTGAAGCAACATCTCAAGACATCAGGCAGGAAGTTAAAGCTTGGTTGCAAATGGGTCTTCCAAATGGACAATGACCCCAAGCATACTTCCAAAGTTGTGGCAAAATGGCTTAAGGACAACAAAGTCAAGGTATTCGAGTGGCCATCACAAAGCCCTGACCTCAATCCCATAGAAAATGTGTGGGCAGAACTGAAAAAGTGTGTGCGAGCAAGGAGGCCTACAAACCTGACTCAGTTTTACCAGCTCTGTCAAGAGGAATGGGCCAAAATTCACCTAACTTATTGTGGGAAGCTTGTGGAAGGCTACCCAAAACGTTTGACCCAAGTTAGACCATTTAAAGGCAATGCTACCAAATACTAATTGAGTGTATGTAAACTTTTGACCCCCTGGGAATGTGATGAAATAAATAAATGCTGAAATAAATCATTCTCTACTATTATTCTGACATTTCACATTCTTAAATAAAGTGGTAATCGTAACTGACCTAAAACAGGGAGTTTTTACTATGATTAAATGTCAGGAATTGTGAAATACTGAGTTTAAATATATTTAGCTAAGGTGTATGTAAACTTCCGACTTCAACTGTGTTATGTGTTCAAGATTAGCGATTCTGGCTCTCGCTTTGCTCAAACACACTCACACTCCGTGCTGTGTGTGTTCGCTACTGCCAGGGAGGGAACTGTGCCAAGCCTTTATGGCTCTCCTATAGGCTACGTCAGGGCCTATATATGTTTCGTAGTCTGCTGAGCATCATGATCTACTTTTACATACGGATGTTCGGTGGCTAAGCAAGGGTAATAGTGCTCTCAAGAGCAGCAGCTTATGTGAGCTTAGGGAGGAGATAGTTGCTCTGCTCCTCGACTGCCGCCACAAGAAATACAACACATCTAGCAGAAATGCTTGATTAGGAGTTCATATCAGATGTTGGTTTTTAGTGACATCTTCAGTCAATTGAATGGACTTAATTTGGGACTACAGGGGAGGGATAAAACAGTTTTTGACACAATAGAAAAATGTACTTATTTTCTAAATAAATGTTATTTTCTCCTCCTGATTTGAGCCCAAACAAAATGCTCAATTTCCCTAGATTGTGCAACTATATTCAGTCATCAGTACAGATCACTCCCAAAATGTCTGAGTTTTTAGATAAACTGAAAGCTAGATTTGCAATGAGATTTGTTGAGTTGAAGTCCCCTTGGGGAGGGTGCAGTTTGTTATAGGGACCTGTTCTCTACTGATCGGGTTAGGGTGCAAGTTTGTTAATACCTGGATGTTCTCTACTGATGGGGAGAGGGTGCAGTTTGTTATACGGGACCTGTCTCCTACTGATGGGGAGAGGTGCAGGTTGTTTTAGGACCTTTCTCTACTGATGGGGGAAGGGTGCAGTTGTTGTAGGACCTATTCTCTACTGATGGGGAGGGTGCAGTTTGTTATAGGGACCTGTTCTCTCCTGATGGGGAGGATGCAGTTTGTTATAGGACCTGTTCTCTACTGATGGGGAGGGTGCAGTTTGTTGTAGGGACCAATTTCTCTACTGATGGGAGGAGCGATGACAGTTTGTTATAGGGACCTGTTCCTACTGATGGGGGAAGGTGCAGTTGCTTAGTAGGACCTGTTCTCTTACTGATGGTGGGACGGTGCAGTTTGTTATAGTGAACCTGTTCTCCTACTGATGGGAGGAGGGCTGCAGGTCTTGTATATAGGGACCTGTTTCTACTGAATGGTGAGGACGGAGCTGCAGTTTGTTGTGGGGACCCTGTTCCTACTGACTATGGGGGGAGAGGGTGCAGTTTGATTATAAGACCCTGTTCTCTCACTGATGGGGGAGGGTGCAGTTGTTGTTATAAGGGACCTGTCTCTCTACTGAGGGGGAGGTGAGCAGTTTGTTATAGGGACCTAGTTCTCTAACTGATGGGGGAGGGGGGGAATTTATCTCAGTGGAGCAGAGATGTCATGCATATACAGGGGAGACAACAAGTATTTGATACCTGCCCGATTTCGCAGGTTTCCTACTTACAAAGCATGTAGAGGTCTGTAATCTTTATCATAGGTACACTTCAACTGTGAGAGACTGGACTAAAACAAAAATCCAGAAAATCACATTGTATGATTTTTAAGTAATTAATTTTGCATTTTATTGCATGACAGTAAGTATTTGATACATCAGAAAAGCAGATCTTAATATTTTGGTACAGAAACCTTTGTTTGCAATTACAGAGATCATACGTTTCCTGTAGTTCTTGACCAGGTTTGCACACACTGCAGCAGGGATTTGGCCCACTCCTCCATACAGATCTTCTCCAGATCCTTCAGGTTTCGGGGCTGTCGCGGGGATATACGGACTTTCAGCTCCCTCCAAAGATTTTTATTGGGTTCAGGTCTGGAGACTGGCTAGGCCACTCAAGGACCTTGAGATGCTTCTTACGGCGCCACTCCTTAGTTGCCCTGGCTGTGAGTGTTTCGGGTCGTTGTCAGTCTGGAAGACCCAGCCACGACCCATCTTCAATGCTCTTACTAGGGAAGGAGGTTGTTGGCCAAGAATCTCGCGATACATGGCCCATCCATCCTCCCTCAATAACGGTGCAGCTCATCTGTACCCTTTGCAGAAAAGCATCCCCAAAGAATGATGTTTCCACTCCATGCTTCACGGTATGGTGATGTGGTTCTATGCGGGGCTTGTACTCATCACGTTCTTCTTCCTCAAACACGGCGAGTGGAGTTTAGACCAAAAGCTCTATTTTTGTCTCATCAGACCACATAGACCTGCTCCCATTCCTCCTCTGGATCATCCAATGTCATTGGCAAACTTCAACACGGCCCGGACAGTGCGGATGGCATGGCAAGTAGTGGACCTTGCGTGCGCGCAGGAATTTTAATCCATACGGTGTAGTGTGTTACTAATGGTTTTTCTTTAGAGACTGTGGTCCCAGCTCTCTTCAGGTCATTGACCAGGGTCCTGCCGTGTAGTTCTGGCTGATAACTCACCTTCCTCATGATCATTGAGGATCCCCACGAGGTGAGATCTTGCATGGAGCCCCAGACCGAGGGTCAGATTGACCGTCACTTCACACTCTTCCATTTTCTAATAAATTGCGCCAACAAGATTGTTGCCTTCCTCACCAGCTGCTTGCTATATGTCCTGATAGCCCACCCAGCCTGTTGCATGTCTAACAATTTTATCCTTGATGTCCTTATACAGCTCTCTTGGTCTTGGCCATTGATGAGAAGTTGGAGTCTGTTTGATGTAGAGTGTGTTGGGACAGGTTGTTTATATACAGGTAACGAGTTCAAAACAGGTGCAGTAATCAGGTAATGGAGTGGAGAACAGGGGGCCTCTTAAAGAAAAACTAAAACAGGGTTCTGTAGACGCCGAAATACTTAAAACTCGGATTGGTAGGATGACAAATATTATCAGCAAATAAAAGCACAAGATTAAATACTAAAAATCATACAATGTGATTTTCTGGATTTTTGTTTTAGATTCCGTCTCTCATAGTTGAAGTGTACCCATGATAGAAATTACAGACCTCTACATGCTTTGTAAGTAGGAAAACCTGCAAAATCGTCAGTGTATCAAATACTTGTTCTCCCCACTGTACGTAAGGTTTCTATGTGTTAAAAAAAAAGAGACAGAAAATAAAGAAATAGAAAACAGAATGTGATGCTGGTCAACTGAGATATGCCATCCATAAAGGTTCCCTATGTTTAAATAAAAACAAAATATGAATGTAAAACAGAAAGGGAAGTAGGAATTAATTAATATGATGCAGGTCAACTGTGTTCTAAGTACAAATATGTTCCATTATTTAAACCATTTGATGCCCTGAATTAAGCTAATCTTAAAGCACTTAAAATGGAACTTTTAGCAACATTACATTTTAATAAAATAAAAGGGCTTCATAAGATTATAATTGTCTTTTTGTGCATTGCTTTTTATAACGGTCTTTGG
The DNA here is from genome assembly GCF_002910315.2 of Salvelinus sp. IW2-2015. NCBI lineage: Eukaryota > Metazoa > Chordata > Actinopteri > Salmoniformes > Salmonidae > Salvelinus > Salvelinus sp. IW2-2015. The sequence goes on along the minus strand of NW_019942652.1, from coordinate 87,801 downwards.
AAAAGTTATCCCATGTAGAAAATGTCTGGACCCCCTAATAAATAAAATGTTTAAAGTCTGCCCCCCGTAAGAATATACTAGAATAGCCCTGGCCTACATACTAGTGAACACACATGAAGACATTCTTCCAAGGCTCTTCTGCATGGAAACTCGCTGTCTTAAGTAAAAAATAAACTGTTCATTATTTCTGGGAAATCAGACCTGCTCGTTAGTTGAATGCCAAACCCCCATAGAGAAAGACAGGAGGATAGTGACAGGGAAACAGAAAGAGACAGTGGTAAGAGAGGTATGCAGGTAGACGAGGGTTGCAATAACATGGCTGGCATAGATTTGGTATTAACTACCACAGTGCTCTCTGAACAGCTGCAGACTCAGTATTTGTCTCTATCAATTAGAGGTGACACTGTGTCTGAGTGTACAATGTATCTGTTCAGCAGCGGCTGGCTTGACCAAGGCCACTGGCTCATATGGATCCTATTCCCCCATCGTCCTCCAGCAAATGTGTCCTATTCCCCCGTCCTCCCCTAGCAAATGTGTCCTATGCCCCGTTGTCCTCTAGCAAATGTGTCCTATGCCCCGTTGTCCTCTAGCAAATGTGTCCTATGCCCCGTTGTCCTCTAGCAAATGTGTCCTATGCCCCGTTGTCCTCCAGCAAATGTGTCCTATGGCCCTGTTGGATACACATACTAGCAAATGTGTCCTATTCCCCCGTTTGTCCTCTAGACAATGTAGTCCTATGCCCCGTCTCCCCTCAGCAAAGTGTCCTATGCCCCTGTGCCCTTTAGCAAATGGGTCCTGCCCCCGTCTCCTTTAGCAAAATGGTCCTATGCCCCCGTCCCCTTTTTAGCAAATGGGTCCCTATGCCCCGTCCCCTTTAGCAAATTGGTCCTATGCCCGTCCATCCGTTAGCAAAATGGGCTCCTATGCCCGGTCCTCCTTTAGCAAATGGGTCTATGCCCCGGCTCTCCTTTAGGCAAATGGGTCGCTATGCCCCTGTCCTCCTTTAGCAATATGGGTCCTATGCCCCCGGTTCCTCCCCTACAAATCTTTCCTATGCCCACGTCCCCCTTTAGCAAATGTGTCCTATGCCCCGTCCTCCTTTAGCAACAATGTGTCCTAGTGCCGCGCCGTGTCCCCCTTTAGCAAATGGAGGTCCTATTGGCCCTGTCCTCTTTCTAGCAAATGTATCCTATGCCCCCGTCCCCCTTTAGCAAATGTGTCCTATGCCCCCGTCCTCCTTAGCAAATGTTGTCCTAGGCCCCTGTCCTCCTCTAGCAATGTGTCCTATGACCCCCGTTCCCCTGTTTAGCAAAATGTGTCCTATGCCCCCGTCGCCCCTTTAGCAGAATGTATCCTATTGCCCCCGTCCCCATTTAGCAAATGTTTTCCTATTCCCCCATTCGTCCTCCAGCAAATGTTGACCTATGCCCCCGTCCTCCCTTTAGAATGTGTCCTTAGCCCCCCGTTCCCCCTTTAGGCAAATGTTTTCCTATTCCCCCATCGTCCTCAGCAAATGTGTCCTATCCCCCCGTCCTCCCCCTAGCAAAATGTGTCCTAGCCCGTTGTCCTCTAGCAAATGTGTCCTATGCCCCGTTGTCCTCTAGCAAATGTGTCCTATGCCCCGTTCGTCTCTAGCAATGTGTCCTATGCCCCGTCGCTCCCAGCAAATGTGTCCTATGCCCCGTCCTCCTTAGCAAATGTACTTCCATTGCCCCTCCTTCCTCTTACGAAATGTGTCCTATGCCCCGTGTCCCCCTTTTTAGCATTAATGGTCCTATGTCCCCCGTCCTCCTTTAGCAAATGTGGGTTCCTATGCCCCCGTCCCTCCTTAGCAAATGGTCCTATTGCCCCCGTCCCCCTTAGCAAATGCTGCCCCTCCTTAGCAATGGTCCTATGCCCCCGTCCCCTTTAGCAAATGGTCCTATCGCCCGTCCTCCTTTAGCAAATGGGTCCTATGCCCCCGTCCTCCTTGTAGCAAATGGGTCCTATTGCCCCCGTCCTCCTTTAGCAAATGGGGTCCTATGCCCCCTTTAGTGTCCTCCCCTCTAGTTCAAATGTTCCTATGCCCCCGTCCCCCTTTAGCAAATGTGTCCTATGCCCCCGTCCTCCTTTAGCAAATGTTGTCCTATGCCCCCGTCCTCCTCTAGCAAATGTGTCCTATGCCCCCGTCCTCTTCTTAGCAAATGTTCCTATGCCCCGTCCCCCTTAGCAAAAATGTGTCCTATGCCCCCGTCCTCCTTTAGCAAATGTTCCTATGCCCCTCCCCTTACAAATGTGTCCTATGCCCCCGTCCTCCTTTAGCAAATGTGTCCTATGCCCCCGTCCCCTTTAGCAAATGTATCCTATGCCCCCGTCCTCCTTTAGCAAAGTGGTCCTATTTCCCCTGTGTCCTCCTTTAGCAAATTGTATCCTTATGCCCCCGTCCCCTTTAGCAATGTGTCCTGATCCCCTGTCCTCCTTAGCAAATGTGTCCTATGCCCCTGGTCCCCTTTAAGCAAATGTGTCCTATCCCCCTGTCCCTTAGCAAATGTGTCCTATTGCCCCCTGTCCTCCTAGCAAATGTGTCCAATGCCCCCGTCCTCCTTAGCAAATGTGTCCTATTGCCCCTTGTTCCTCCTTACAAAATTGTGTCCTATGCCCCCGTCCTCCTAGCAAATGTGTTCCTATGCCCCCGTCCCCCTTTAGCAAATGGTCTAGCCCCGTCCTCATCCTTTAGCAAATGCTTCTAATGCCCCCGTCCCCCTTTACAGAGTGGGTCCTATGCCCCGTCCCCCTTTAGCAAATGGGTTCCTATGCCCCCGTCCTCCCTTTAGCAAATGGTCCTATGCCCCCGTCCTCCTTAGCAAAATGGGTCCTATGCCCCCGTCCCCCTTTAAGCAAATGGGGTCCTATTGCCCCGTCCTCCTTTAGCAAATGGTCCTATGCCCCGTCCTCCTTTAGCAAATGGGTTCCTATGCCCCCGTCCTTCCTTTAGCAAATGGGTCCTATGCCCCTGTCCCTTAGTCAAGGTCCATCATGTCCTCTTAGCAAATATCCTATGCCCCCGTCCTCCCCTTTAGCAAATGTGTCCTATGCCCCCCGTCCCCCTTTAGCAAATGTGTCCTATGCCCCCGTCCTCCCTAGCAAATTTCCTATGCCCCCGTCCTCCTTTAGGCAAATGGTCCTATGCCCCGTCCCCCTTTAGCAAATGTCCTATGCCCCCGTCCTCCTTAGCAAGGACGTCCATGCCCCCGTCCCCTTAGCAAATGGTCCTATGCCCCCGTCCTCCTTTAGCAAATGGTCCTATGCCCCCGTCCTCCTTTAGCAAATGGTTCCTATGCCCCCGTCCTCCCTTTAGCAAATGGGTCTATGCCCCTGTCCTCCTTAGCAAATGGGTCCTATGCCATGCCTCCTTAGCAAATATTCCTATGCCCCCGTTCCCCTAGCAAATGTCCTATGCCCTGCTCCCCTTCTAGCAAATGGCCATATGCCCTGTCCTCCTTTAGCAATGTGTCTATGCCCCTCGGTCACCCCTTAGCAAATGCTTTCCTATGCCCCATGCTCCTCCCCTTTAGCAAATGTGTCCTATGCCCCGCTTTCTAGCAAATGTTCCTATGCCCCCGGTCCCCCTTTAGGCAAATGTGTCCTACGCCCATCGTCCTCCTTACAAATGTGTTCTTCCCCCGTCCCTTAGCAATTGGGTCCTAATGCCCCCGTCCCCCTTTAGCAAAATGGCGTCTCTATGCCCACCGTTCCCTTAGAAATGGGTCCTATGCCCCCGTCCTCCTTTAGCAAATGGGTCCTATGCCCCCGTCCCCCTTTAGCAAATGGGTTCTCCTATGCCCCCGTCCTCCTTTAGCAAGATGGTCCTATGCCCCGTCCTCCTTTAGCAAATGGGTCCTATGCCCCCGTCCTCCTGTTTAGCAAAGTGGTGTCCTATTGCCCCTGTCCTTCCTTTAGCAAAATGGGTCCTATGCCATGTCCTCCTTTAGCAAATAGTCCTATGCCCCCGTCCTCCCCTAGCAAAATGTTTCTACCGATGCCCCCCCGTCCCCCTTTAGCAAATGGTGTCCTATGCCCCCGTCCCCCTTTAGCAATTGGGTCTATGCCCCGTCCCCTTTAGGCAAAGGGTTCTATTGCCCCCCGTCCCCCTGGTTAAGCAAATGGGGTCCTATGCCCCCGTCCTCCTTTAGCAAATGGTCCTATGCCCCGTTCCCCCTTTAGCAAAATGGGTCCTATGCCCCGTCCTCCTTTAGCAAATGGTCCTATGCCCCCGTCCTCCTTTAGAAATGGGGTCCTATTGCCCCCGTCCTCCTTTTAGCAATGGGTGCCTATGCCCCCTGGTCCTCCTTTTACAAATGGTTGTCTCTATGGCCCTGTCCTCCTTTATGCAAATAGCGTCCTATGCCCCCGTCCTCCCATAGCAAGATGTATCCTATGCCCCCGTCCTCCTTTAGCAAATGTGTTCTATGCCCCCGTCCCCCTTTTAGCAAATGTGTCCTATGCCCCCAGTCCTCCTTAGCAAATGTTTCCTATGCCCCCGCCCCCTTTAGCAAATGTTGTCCTATGCCCCCGTCCTCCTTAGGACAAATGTGCTCCTAGTGCCCCTTGTTCCCCCTTTAGCAAATGGGTCCTATGCCCCCGTCCCCTTTAGCAAATGGGTCCTATCCCCCGCCCCCTTTAGCAAATGGTTCCGTATGCCCCCATCCCCCTTTAGCAAATGTGTCCTATGCCCCCGTCCCCTAGCAAATGTGTCCTATGCCCCTCCCCTTTTAGCAAATGTGTCCTATGCCCCCGTCCTCCTTAGCAAATGGGTCCTATGCCCCCTGTTCCCCTTTAGCAAATGTCATCTATGCCCCCGTCCTCCTTTAGCAAATTGTCCTATGCCCCGTTCCTCCGTTAGCAAATGGGTCCTTTATCCCCTGTTCCCCTTTAGCAAATGTATCCTATGCCCCCTCCTCCTTAGCCAAATGTGTCCTATGCCCCCGTCCTCCTTTAGCCAAAGGGTCCTGATCCCCCGTCCCCCTTTAGCAAATGGTCCTATGCCCCGTCCCCCTTAGCAAATGTGTCCTATCGCCCCTTCCCCCTTTAGGCAATTTCCATCCCTTGTGTGTCTATGCCCCTGTCCGTCCTTTAGCAATGGGCTCCTATGCCCCCGTCCTCCCCTAGCAAAATGCCTGAACTGGCGTTCCTGTAAAGTTGCTGGGACAGAGTTCTCTCCTCTTCACACAACAAAACTGACTCAGTTCACAGCCGTGAAAATAGACACCAGTCAGTGAATCCTGCTTAAATTTTAACAGGAGATGTACATCAACATAACGATCGTGTTTTACGGTGCCTGTGATTGTTCGTGCCAGCTTCTCAACTCAGACCAAACATATTACTGTTGATGTTTTGTGCCAGCCTCTCACTTTCCAGACAAAAATTTACTAGTGAGTGTGTTTGTGCCAGCTCTCGCATTCAGGATAACAACATAATCTTATACTGTGAGTTAGTTGTGGACCAGCCTCTTCCATTTGCACGGACAACAATTTACTTAGTGATGTGTTTGGCTCCTGTAGCTCTCACTCGTAGAGCAACAATATATATACCTGTGTAGTGTGATTGTTGCCAGGACTCTACACTCATGACAACATATTTACATCTTTGATTGTGTTCGGTCTGCCAGCCTCTCACTCAGACAACTACATATTTACTGTATGTGTTTGTTGCCAGCCTCTCACTCAGACAACATATTTACTGTTGATGTGTTTGTGCCAGCCCTCACTCAGGACAACATATTTACTGTGATGTGTTCGTGCCAGGCCCTTCACCTCGACAACATTTACTGTGATGTGTTTTGTGCCAGCCTCTCACTCAGACAACATATTTACTGTGATGTAGCCTCGCTCTCAGACAACACTATTTACTGTGATGTGTTTGTGCCAGCCTCTCACTCAGACAACATATTTACTGTGATGTGTTTGTGCCAGCCTCTCATCAGACAAACATATTTACTGTGAGTGTTTGTGCAGCTCTCATTCAGACAACGATATTTACTGTGATGTGTTTGTGCCAGCCTCTCACTCAGACAGACATATTTACTGTGATGTGTTTGTGCCAGCCTCTCATCAGACAACTATTTACTGTGATGTGTTATCGTGCCAGCCTCTCACTCAGACCAACATAATTTACTGTGATGTGTTTTGTGCCAGCCTCTCACTCAGACAACATATTTTACTGTGATGTGTTTTCGTGCCAGCCTCTCATCTCAGACAACATATTTACTGTGATGTGTCGTGGCCAGCCTTCACTTCAGACACACATTTTACTGTGATGTGCTGTTCGTGCCAGCCTCTCACTCAGCAACCATTTTACTGTGATTGGTTTGTGCAGCTCTCATTCAGACCATATTTACTGTGATGTGTTTGTGCCAGCCTCTCACTCAGACAACATATTTACTGTGATGTGTTTGTGCCAGCCTCTCACTCAGACAACATATTTACTGTGATGTGTTTGTGCCAGCCTCTCACTCAGCAACACATATTTACTGTGATGTGTTTGTGCCAGCCTCTCATTCAGACAACATATTTACTTGATGTGTTTGTGCCAGCCTCTCCTCAGGACAACATTTATTTACTGTGATGTGTTTTGTAGCCAGCCTCTCATCTCAGACAACCATATTTACTGTGATGTGTTTGTGCCAGCCCTCTTCACTCAGACAACATATACTGTTTTGATTGTGTTTTGCCAGGCTCTCAACTCAGACAACATATTTACTGTGTGATGTGTTTGTGCCAGCCTCTCACTCAGACAACATATTTACTGTGATGTGTTTGTGCCAGACTCTCACTCAGACAACATATTTTACTTGTGATGTGTTTTGTGCCAGCCTCTCACTCAGACAACATATTTACTTGTTGATGTGTTTGTGCCCAGCTCTGCATTCAGACAACATATTTACTGTGATGTGTCTGCCCAGTCTCACTCAGACAAATATTTACTGTGATGTTGTTTGTGCCAAGCCTCTCACTCAGACACATATTTAACTGTGATTGTGTTTGGCCAGCCTCTATTTCAACAACATATTTTTCTGTGATGTGTTTGTGCCAGCCTCTCACTTCAGACAACGCATATTTACTGTGATGGGTTTTGTGCCAGCCTCTCAGTCAGACAACATATTTACTGGTGATGTGTTTCGTTGCCAGCCTCGTCACTCAGACAACATATTTACTGTGTGATGTGTTGTGCCAGCTCTCGCTCAGACAACACATTTACTGTGACGTGATTGTACACTCAGATCACCGCTCCGAGTGGCGCAGCGGCTCTAAGGCACTGCATCTCATTGCGTAGAGGCCATCACTTACAAAGACACTGGTTTAGGAATCCAGGCTGTAACACAAACCCGGCCATGATTGGATCCCATAGAGCGGTGCACAATTGGCCAGCATGTCCGGGTTAGGGTTTGGCCCGGGGTTTGGCCGTCATTGTAAATAAGAATTTGTTCCTAACTGACTTCCTGTTAAATAAGGTTCAAACAATTTAAGACCATCTATTTACTGTGATGTTTTCGTTTTGCCAGCCTCTCACTCAGGACCAGCCTATTTACTGTGATGTGTTTGTGACCAGGCTCTCATTCAGGACAACATATTACTGTGATGTGTTTCCTGTCCAGCCTCTCACTCAAGACCAGTCTATCTTACTGAGATGTTTTCGTGCCAGCCTCTCACTCAGACCAGTCTATTACTGTGATGTTTCGTGCCAGCCCTCACTCAGACCAGCCTATTACTGTTGATGTGTTTTTGCAGGACTCCTCATCAGACAAATAATTTACTTGCATTGTGTTTGTGCAGCCTCTCACTCAGACAGTCTATTTTACTGTTGATGTGTTTGTGCCAGCTCTCATTCAGACAACATATTTAATGTGATGTGTTTGTGCCAGCCTCTCACTCAGACCAACATATTTACTGTGATGTGTTTGTGCCAGCCTCTCACTCAGACAACATATTTTACTGTGATGTGTTTGTGCCAGCTCTCAACTCAGACAACACATATTTACTGTGGATGTGTTTGTGCCAGCCTCTCACCAGACAACATATTTACTGTGATGTGTTTTGTGCCAGCCTCTCACTCAGACAACATATTTACTGTGATGTGTTTGTGCCAGCCTCTCACTTCAGACAACATATTTACTGTGATGTGTTTGTGCCAGGCTCTCATTCAGACAACATATTTACTGGATGTGTTTGTGCCAGCCTCTCACTCAGACAACATATTACTGTGGATGTGTTTGTGCCAGCCTCTCACTCAGACAACATATTTACTGTGTAGTGTGTTTGTGCCAGCCTCTCACCAGACAAATTTACTGTGATGTGTTTGTGCCAGCCTCTCACTCAGACAACATATTTACTGTGATGTGTTTGTGCCAGCCTCTCACTCAGACAAACATATTTACTGTGATGTGTTTGTGCCAGCCTCTCACTCAGACAACATATTTACTTGATGTGTTGTGCCAGCCTCTCACTCAGACAACATATTTACTGTGATGTGTTTGTTTTGCCAGCCTCTCACGCAGACAACATATATTTACTGTGATGTGTTTGTGCCAGCCTCTCACTCAGACAACATATTTACTGTGATGTGTTTGTGCCAGCCTCTCACTCAGACAACATATTTACTGTGATGTGTTTGTGCCAGCCTTCTCATTCAGACACATATTTACTGTGATGTTTTCGTGCCAGCCTCTCCCTCAGACAACATATTTACTGTGATGTGTTTGTGCCAGCCTCTCACTCAGACCAGCCTATTTACTGGGATGTGTTTGTGCCAGGCTCTCATTCAGACAACATATTTACTGTGATGTGTTCGTGCCAGCCTCTCACTCAGACCAGTCTATTTACTGTTGATTTTTCGTGCCAGCCTCTCACTCAGACCAGTCTATTTACTGTGATGTTTTCGTGCCAGCCTCTCACTCAGACAACATATTTACTGTGATGTTTTGTGCCAGCCTCTCACTCAGACCAGTCTATTTACTGTGATGTGTTTGTGCCAGCCTCTCATTCAGACAACATATTTACTGTGATGTTTTCGTGGCCAGCCTCTCACTCAGACCAGTCTATTTACTGTGATGTTTTCGTGCCAGCCTCTCACTCAGACAAACATATTTACTGTGATGTTTTCGTGCCAGCCTCTCACTTCAGACCAGTCTATTTACTGTGATGTGTTTGTGCCAGCCTCTCACTCAGACCAGTCTATTTACTGTGATGTGTTTGTGCCAGCCTCTCATTCAGACAACATATTTACTGTGATGTGTTTGTGCCAGCCTCTCACTCAGACAACATATTTACTGTGATGTGTTTGTGCCAGCCTCTCACTCCAGACAACATATTTACTGTGATGTGTTTGTGCCAGCCTCTCGCTCAGACAACATATTTACTGTGATGTGTTTGTGCCAGCCTCTCACTCAGACAACATATTTACTGTGATGTGTTTGTGCCAGCCTCTCACTCAGACAACATATTTACTGTGATGTTTTGTGCCAGCCTCTCCTCAGACAACATATTTACTGTGATGTGTTTGTGCCAGCCTCTCACTCAGACAACATATTTACTGTGATGTGTTTCGTGCCAGCTCTCTCAGAAACAACATTTACTGTGATGTGTTTTGTGCCAGCCTCTCATTCAGACAACATATTTACTGTGATGTGTTTGTGCCAGCCTCTCCATCAGACAACATATTTACTGTGATGTGTTTGTGCCAGCCTCTCACTCAGACAACATATTTACTGTGATGTATTTGCCAGCCTCTCACTCAGACAACATATTACTGTGATGTGTTTGTGCCAGCCTCTCATTCAGACAACATATTTACTGTGATGTGTTTGTGCCAGCCTCTCACTCAGACAACATATTTACTGTGATGTGTTTGTGCCAGCCTCTCCCTCAGACAACATATTTACTGTGATGTGTTTGTGCCAGCCTCTCATTCAGACAACTATTTACTGTGATGTGTTTGTGCCAGCCTCTCGCTCAGACAACATATTTACTGTGATGTTTTGTGCCAGCCTCTCAGTCAGACAACATATTTACTGTGATGTGTTTGTGCCAGGCTCTCACTCAGACAACATATTTACTGTGATGTGTTCGTGCCAGCCTCTCACTCAGACAACATATTTACTGTGATGTGTTTGTGCCAGCCTCTCACCAAGCAACATATTTACTGTGATGTGTTTGTGCCAGCCTCTCACTCAGACAACATATTTACTGTGATGTGTTTGTGCCAGCCTCTCACTCAGACAACATATTTACTGTGATTGTTCGTGCCAGCCTCTCACTCAGACAACATATTTACGTGATGTGTGTGCCAGCCTCTCACTCAGACAACATATTTACTGTGATGTGTTGTGCCAGGCTCTCATTCAGACAACATATTTACTGTGATGTGTTCGTGCCAGCCTCTCACTCAGACCAGTCTATTTACTGTGATGTTTTCGTGCCAGCCTCTCACTCAGACCAGTCTATTTACTGTGATGTTTTCGTGCCAGCCTCTCACTCAGACAACATATTTACTGTGATGTTTTCGTGCCAGCCTCTCATTCAGACCAGTCTATTTACTGTGATGTGTTTGTGCCAGCCTCTCACTAAGACCAGTCTATTTACTGTGATGTGTTTTTGCCAGCCTCTCACTCAGACCAGTCTATTTACTGTTTGATGTGTTTGTGCCAGCCTTCTCACTCAGACAAACATATTTACTGTGATGTTTGTCGTGGCCAGCCTCTCACTCAGACCAGTCTATTTACTGTGATGTGTTGTGCCAGCCTCTCACTCAGACCAGTCTATTTACTGTGATGTGTTTGTTCCAGCCTCTCATTCAGACAACATATTTACTGTGATGTGTTTGTTGCCAGCCTCTCATTCAGACAACATATTTACTGTGATTTTTTCGTGCCAGCCTCTCATTCAGACAACATATTTACTGTGATGTGTTTTGTGCCAGCCTCTCACTCAGACAACATATTTACTGTGATGTTTCGTGCCAGCCTCTCCCTCAGACAACATATTTACTTGATGTGTTTGTGCCAGCCTCTCACTCAGACCAGTCTATTTACTTGATGTGTTTGTGCCAGCCTCTCATTCAGACAAACATATTTACTGTGAATGTGTTTGTGCCAGCCTCTCACTCAGACAACATATTTTACTGTGATGTGTTTGTGCCAGCTCTCATTCAGGACAACATATTTACTTGATGTGTTTGTGCCAGCCTCTCACTTCAGACAACATATTTACTGTGATGTGTTTGTGCCAGCCTCTCATTCAGACAACATATTTACTTGGTGATGTGTTTGTGCCAGCCTCTCCCTCAGACAACATATTTACTGTGATGTGTTTGTGCCAGCCTCTCATTCAGACAACATATTTACTTGATGTGTTTTCGTGCCAGCCTCTCCCTCAGACAACATATTACTGTGAGTGTTTGTGCCAGCCTCTCACTCAGACCCAGTTATTTACTGTGATGTGTTTGTGCCAGCCTCTCATTCAGACAACATATTTACTGTGATGTGTTCGTGCCAGCCTCTCACTCAGACAACATATTTACTGTGATGTGTTTGTGCCAGCCTCTCGCTCAGACAACATATTTACTGTGATGTGTTTGTGCCAGGCTCTCACTCAGACAACATATTTACTGTGATGTGTTTGTGCCAGCCTCTCACTCAGACAACATATTTACTGTGATGTGTTTGTGCCAGCCTCTCATTCAGACAACATATTTACTGTGATGTGTTTGTTGCCAGCCTCTCACTCAGACAACATATTTACTGTGATGTGTTTGTGCCAGCCTCTCATTCAGACAACATATTTACTGTGATGTGTTTGTGCCAGGCTCTCGCTCAGACACATATTTACTTTGATGTGTTCGTGCCAGCCTCTCACTCAGACAACATATTTACTGTGATGTGTTTGTTGCCAGCCTCTCACTCAGACAACATATTTACTGTGATGTGTTTGTGCCAGCCTCTCACTCAGACAACATATTTACTGTGATGTGTTTGTGCCAGCCTCTTCACTCAGACAACATATTTACTGTGATGTGTTTGTGCCAGGCTCTCATTCAGACAACATATTTACTGGTGATGTGTTTTGTGCCAGCCTCTCACTCAGACAACATATTTACTGTGATGTGTTTCGTGCCAGCCTCTCACTCAGACAACATATTTACTGTGATGTGTTGTGCCAGCCTCTCACTCAGACAACATATTTACTGTGATGTGTTTGTGCCAGCCTCTCACTCAGACAACATATTTACTGTGATGTGTTTGTGCCAGCCTCTCATTCAGACAACATATTTACTGTGATGTGTTGTGTGCCAGCCTCTCACTCAGACAACATATTTACTGTGATGTGTTTGTGCCAGCCTCTCACTCAGACAACATATTTACTGTGATGTGTTTGTGCCAGCCTCTCGCTCAGACAACATATTTACTGTGATGTTGTTTTGCCAGCCTCTCACTCAGACAACATATTTACTGTGATGTGTTTGTGCCAGCCTCTCACTCAGACAACATATTTACTGTGATGTGTTCGTGCCAGCCTCTCACTCAGACAACATATTTACTGTGATGTGTTTGTGCCAGCCTCTCACTCAGACAACATATTTACTGTGATGTGTTGTGTGCCAGCCTCTTCACTCAGACAACTATTTACTGTGATGTGTTCTTGCCAGCCTCTCACTCAGACAACATATTTACTGTGATGTGTTTGTGCCAGCCTCTCACTCAGACCAGTCTATTTACTGTGATGTGTTTGTGCCAGCCTCTCATTCAGACAACATATTTACTGTGATGTGTTTGTGCCAGCCTCTCACTCAGACAACATATTTACTGTGATGTGTTTGTGCCAGCCTCTCACTCAGACAACATATTTACTGTGATGTGTTGTGGCCAGCCTCTCACTCAGACAACATATTTACTGTGATGTGTTTGTGCCAGCCTCTCATCAGACAACATATTTACTGTTGATGTGTTTGTGCCAGCCTCTCACTCAGACAACATATTTTACTGTGATGTGTTTGTGCCAGCCTCTCCTCAGACAACATATTTACTGTGAGTGTTTGTGCAGCCTCTCACTCAGACAACATATTACTGTGACTGTGTGTGTTGCCAGCCTCTCGCTCAGACAACATATTTACTGTGATGTGTTCGTGCCAGCCTCTCACTCAGACCAGTCTATTTACTGTGATGTGTTGTGTCCAGGCTCTCACTCAGACAACATATTTACTGTGATGTGTTTCGTGCCGCCTCTCACTCAGACCAGTCTATTTACTGTGATGTGTTCCGTGCCAGCCTCTCACCTCAGACCAGTCTATTTACTGTATGTGTTCTGTACCAGCCTCTCACTCAGACCAGTCTATTTACTGTTGATGTTTTCGTGCCAGCCTCTCACTCAGACCAGCCTATTTACTGTGATGTGTTTGTGCCAGCCTCTCACTCAGACCAGTCTATTTACTGTGATGTGTTTTTCAGCTTGTGAATCTGTATTATGGCTGTTGTAAAGATATGTTTGAGAGGCTGTGTGTGTGTGTAGAGATATTTTTGAGAGGCTGTGTAGTGTGTAGGGACCGACCAGGACCAATGCTGCTTAGTTTCAGAAGAAAAGCAGCAGTGGGATGCAGGGTGGTATGCTGTTGGTGTTGTAAAAGCGAGTACCTTGCTGTTTATTATCTTGTCAATTAGAGAGAGAAAGCTGCTTGGTCAGAGCTCCCTATCCCGTGAGTTCCACTGTAACTGTGTGTGTTTGTTTATCAGCAGTAACTGCTGCGTTGGCTGAACAGATTCTGCCCTGTGCTACGCTGGTATCTGCTAATCTTTCTGGTGATTTGACACATTCTCTCCAGCTGCCGCTCCGCTCACTCTGTGGGGTACAGATAGGCAGAGCCATCATGGGTGAGCACTCTGTTTGCGAATGGCTCTACGACAATGAGCTCCAATCAGTGTTCCATTGTCCAGTAATATTGTAGGCACAAAGTACACCTAGGGTTTAGGGAAATGGCACATTGTCATGAAGGTGTTTTTCCTACTACAGGAGTGAATGGAAACTGTAGCCTAATTCTGGCAATGGTATGGGCATCTGTTCCAATGTAATGAGATTTGGGGCACAGCCTCTCCTTTCATATAAAATGATCCTCAATAGAAGCTCTCTCAATCTATTGTGGAGCAGCTGTTAGCCTGTTAGCCTGTTGAGCCTGTCCTGTATTCTCCTGGATGCTGCTGGGATAGAGGAGAGCCCATCAGGCCTCTCTGACTGGGGGAGGGAGAGGTTCACTGATTTAATAACACACACAAATCCCCCTCTGTGCCTCTCTGTAGGGGCAAATGACAGTTTGGAAATGCTCCATGCAGGGCTTGGAGGACAGCCTGTGTAAAAGCCTGTGTTGGTTCACAGCGTTGGCATGCACTCCTTCTGGGCAGGGAGTGAGAGATGGCAAAGTAGTACCATGCCACCGTCGCTCCTCCCACCGTCGCTCCTCCCACCGTCGCTCCTCCCACCGTCGCTCCTCCCTCCCTCCAGGAGTGTCTGTTTGCTGATAGTTAGACGCTTCAGTGTGGACCAGGATCTGACAACAACAGCATTTCACAATATACGGAGGGGTATCTCTCCATTTCTCTTTCTTTCTCCTTCCGTAGCGCTTTCTCACTCTCATTAGTCATATGAAGGCTGCTCTATCAGATAACATACCAACCCATTGGTTATAAAGAGAAACTGGAACAACGGGTTTTGGTGACTATGATAATTATTTCTGTACATGTGACACTGAAGCAGTGGGTTAGCCTGTGTCCAGAATGACTGTTCTGTTTACATGGCCATTATCAGAATATCATTGAAATGATATTGGCATCATTCTACAACGCTGCCTACGCACATCACCCTGAATTCACTATATATAGGATATGGTTGGACATTTCCTGGAAATTGGATGGTTTGTATTTAACTTGCAGGAAGGAATAGGTCTATGCATCTAAACATGAAGATACTTAACCTGTAGTGTAAGCTGCATGGTTTTAGCCCAGGGCCTGGTGAAGAAATGAGGAGGTCATGAGTTCACACTGTGCTCAGAGTAGAGGGTGATGGGTAAATACGTTAGACAGGGATGCAGTGTTGTGAGGTGTGAGTTGAAGGGGGTGGGATTGAGTTCACAGTGAGACGTTTCTCAAGGCGTGTGAACGATGGGGGAGGGATGGGGGATTTACCAGTTCAAAGTTAAACAAAACAGGGATGCTCTCAGTGGTTAAATGGATTAGTCTAGTTGTAGTGTTTCACTCTAGTAGTAGGAATACATGGATATGTCTTTTGGAATATAGAGAGGCCAAATCAACAGTAATGAACACCTGGGCTTGAGTTTACAAGCTTTAGGTGGAAAGTTTAGCAGGACTTTAGCCTTCACAGTGGACTGGTCATCCTCCGGTAACCTGGTTCCTCCAGACCCTACCAGCACAATGCAGCACATGAACAGAACAAGGCACCTGTGATAATAACTTAACATGCATAATGTAATATACCATGTCTAACAGAATTACAGTGTTAGCCCATGAAGCAGACCACCATAGTCCCTGTGCCCAAGAACACAAAGGTAACCTGCCTAAATGACTACCGGCCCGTAGCATACGTCTGTAGCCATGAAGTGCTTTGAAAGGCTGGTCATGGCTCACATCAACACCATCATCCCGAGACCCAATCCAATTTGCATACCGCCCCAACAGATCCACAGATGACGCAATCTCTATTACACTCCACACTGCCTTTTCCCACCTGGACAGAAAGGAACATCTATGTGAGAATGCTATTCATTGACTACAGCTCAGTGTTCAAAACCATAGTGCCCTAAAAGCTCATCACTAAGCTAAGAACCCTGGGACTAAACACCTCCCTCTGCAACTAGATCCTGGACTTCCTGACGTGCCGCCCAAGTTGGTAAGGGTAGGCAACAACACATCTGCCACACTGATCCTCAACATGGGGGCCCCTCAGGGTTGCGTGCTTAGTCCCCTCCTGTACTCCCTGTTCATGACTGCGTGGCCAAGCACAACTCCAACACCATCATTAAGTTTGCCAACAACAAAACAGTGGTAGGCCTGATCACCAACAACGATGAGACAGCCTATAGGGAGGTGGTCAGACATCTGGCGGTGTGGTGCCAGGACAACAATCTCTCCCTCAATGTGATCAAGACAAAGGAAATGATCGTGGACTACAGGAAAGAGGGCCGGGCACGCCCCTATTCTCATCGACGGGGCTGCAGTGGAGCAGGTTGAGAGCTTCAAGTTCCTTGGTGTCCACATCACCAGCAAACTATCATGGTCCAAACACACCAAGACAGTCGTGAAGAGGGGACGATAAAGCCTTGTTATAGGTCCTCAGCTCCTCAGAAAGTTCTATAGCTGCACCATCGAGAACATCCCAACTGGTTGCATCGCTGCCTGGTATGGCAAATGCTCGGCCTCCGACCGCAAGGCACTACAGAGGGTAGTGCGTATGGCCCAGTACATCACCGGGGCCAAGCCTCCTGCTATCCAGGACCTCTATACCAGACGGTGTCAGAGGAAGGCCCTGAAAATTGTCAAAGACTCCAGCCACCCTAGTCATAGACTGTTTTCTCTGCTGCCGCAGAGAAGCGGTACCGGAGCGCCAAGTCTAGGTCTAAAAGGCTTCTCAACAGCTTCTACCCCCAAGCCATAAGACTGCTGAACAGCTATTGAAATGGCTACCCGGACTATTTGCACTGCCTCCCCCCCTTTTTACGCTGCTGCTACTCGCTGTTTATTATGCATAGTCACTTTACCCCACCCCTTTCTACATGTACATGTTACCTCAATTACCTGGACTAACTTGTTCCCCCGCACGTTGACTCTGTATCTGTACGTCCTGTATAAAGCCTCGTTATTGTTATTTTGTTGTTATTTTATTTTTTTGTAAATATTTTCTTAACTAACTGGTTAAGGGCTTGTAAGTAAGCATTTCACGGTAAGGTCTACACCTGTTGTATTCGGCGCATGTGACAAATACAGTTTGATTTGAAATAGTTGCACAAACATGTCTGACACATTGGGAACATGTGGCATGAGTGATGGTTGTGGAACACTGAAAGGGAACTTGATTTTTGTGGTGATATAAAGCTAACAACTTATGGCGCAAGCATGTCAGCTGTTTATTTCTTTCTTATTAACAGTTAACAGCCTATGACATTGTTAATATAAACTAAAATGTGACTATGCCCAGTTAGAATTTGAATATCTAACTGGGCATACAGTATGTTAGTGACTGCAGTTGTGTAAGATCCACTAACTCTATTTATATTACACAACCAGTACCCTCCCTTCCGCCTAGTGAATAAGTAATGTTCTCTCTCTGTCTTTCTTTTGAAAAATTAAAAGGACCCCAAAATAAAACTAGCATGGTTTTGGACTGCAGTGTGTGCTTGTTTCTCTCCTAGGTAGTCTAGCTGTGAAAGGAAGGAGCGATGGAAGATTGACTTGACTTGGCTACATGGATGACATTTCCAAAACCTCTTATGTGTGTACATACTCTGAGGAAGAGAGGGTGTGAAGAGCGTAATCTGTGTGGAACATAGTTGGAGGATTGTGAACCAGGAGGATTAGCAGAGTAAGAGGTCGATGGAGATGTGCCTGATTCACAGTATAGGGACACGCTTAGCTGTACTGGTCTGGCCACGTTACCAGAGCTGGCACCTGGCATAAGCAGTCACTGAGGGACCCAGCCCGCTAAGAATACCGACCAGGCACACAGGGCCCTGACCMCCAGGGGGGCCCCCAATTGATTTTGTTAGTCACTCTCAATCAGATATCATTAACATAGCATAAGTCATGGCAAAATGACTTATGCTATGTAGAATTGCAGGAAATTCACTTTAAAACATATGTTTTTCTCTCCMCCATCAAGGGTGGGGGGCACTAAAATGTTTTGCCCACCAAGTCTCGCTTGGGTCGTGCAAAAGGCTAGAGCCGGCCCTGCACGTTATGCATCCACTACAGTTCCTGGAACCATGCGATGAGGAGAAAATATCCTCTCTGTCGGTGCCCTGGGGCTGAGGGCGAAATAAGATGTTGTTAATCATTCATAGACCTTACTGCCAGTTGGATCTGGTGTCATGATGCTTTGAGTGCTTAAAGTTTGTTACATAAAGACACCATTGCTGGCTAGGCTAATGCTTTGGCATGATGCTCAGATTCAAAACACAGATTGAAGAAGGGCAAAATAGAGCCCACATCCTATTAATTCTCTCATTTAAGTAGTTGCTGAAATTAATTTGGAGACCATATTTAAAGTTAAACACAGATTTGTGATGTCATGTGTGTTTCTTTAAGTCTGGAGTGTAGCTGTGGAATGCTAGCTAGCATGGGCTGCCTGGCCTTCTTGACTAGTCCAGCTGTGAGCAGCATTTGAAAGATCACTGTGATATAATCCAGCTCCCAGCGGTGTTCTTAGAACCACTGTGTATTTGTGTGTAGAACAGCATATTATGGTCCATACAGCTGGGCTCAGTGGATTCCCCAGTGACTACTCTTACCCATGCATGACGTCCTAGGCAAAGCAGCAAATGGCTTTCATTTTTACTAGTATTTTTCTTGCAGTCTAGTTAATGCTCAACGTAAACTGAAGGGCCGGGACGATACCAGTGATATTCATTAGTGCCGCGACATGGAAAATAAATATCGAAAGCAGCCCTTATGTTGGAAACAAACATAATTATGTTTATTTATTTGTCAATCTATATCACACAATATTTTACATACAGCAGGTTTTTAAATGGCCAAAGAGTCGGGTCTGCTTCGTGTTTTCATTATTACCATTTACGATTTTTACCATGGAAAAAATATCGTCCTGGCCCTAGTAAAATGCACAGCTTTTTTTATTTGACCTTTATTTAACTAGGCAGAACAAATTTGTATTTTCAATGACGGCATACAGATTTAGTAGGTTAACTGCCATGTTCAGAGGCAGATCTTGCAACCTTTTGGTTACTAGTCCAACGCTCTAACCACTAGGCTACCTGCCGTCCTAATGAAGGGGCTATAAATAAGCAAGCCGTTTGGAAGGTTCTTTTGAATTGCTTGTGGATTGTGTGTGTACTGTAGCTTCGTATAGCTTGCATGATTTATATTTACGTTATATTTACGGAATATAATCCTGCAGCACCAGGAAATGTGAATTATTATGTTGATTTAAATAAGTGGGAATATTTGTAGGGGTTGATCTTTTTGGGGGGGGGGCAAATCAATGTTTTCAAAGTGGATATTGATAACTTTAGACACCTTTTTAAAACTAAAATGCACTACAAATGTTAATTTCCTGAAAATTCACAGCAACTAAATTGATCAAATTAAGATCCTACACCTGTAATGAAAGGTTGTCACTAGTTACCACAGCCACAAAGTCATAAACCCTGCCTTTTTCTACAATTTATCTTAAAAGGTGATTTTAAACCTAACCTTAACCACACTGCTAACCTTATGCCTAACCCTAACCTTAAATAATTTTTMGTTTTCATGAATTTTTTCGATATAGACAATTTTGACTGTGGCTATGGATAGTGGGAACCATATTTGAATGGATGTAATTGAATATGTAATTGTAATTCGGGCCAAGTGGTAAGACACTTCTCCCAAACACACACTGGGGCCCTTAAGGGCCATTTCCTATAGTGACCCAAGGTGTGAGGTTTGGGCCTATTTGTTATTAAAGGAGTACACACTGAGGTCTTTTATCCTGAGTATGAATGTTTTCTAATGTATTCCATTCCCCCTCTAGTGTAGCAGTTGTATTGTTTTCCCCTCTGAGCCCAATAGGCAGGGACTGAGACATAGACTGTGTCCCATATGACACTGGTTCTGAACCCTCTCCTCAGGGAGCCCCAGCCGTTCCATGTATTTGATCTATTCCACAGCTAGCAGACCTAATTCAACTAATCATCAAGCTTTTGTCTAGGTGAATCAGGTGTGCTAGTTCGGGGCTACAACACAATTGTTTGGGGGTCCCCAAGGAGAGGTTTAAGAACCACTGTCAAATGGCACCCTATTCTCTACATAGTGCAATACTTTTGCCAAACCTATTTCTATGTATAACCCTATTTCTGTGTTAGCCCTGTTTGACAGCCCTCTTTCTATGTATTAGGGATCCCCATTACTCTTCCTGTGGTCTAAACACATTAAGGCACTTACATTACATATAAAGCAAAATATAACACAGCACATCATATAACATTATTACACCACTACATATCTACAATACAAAATGTATAATACTACCATACAACAATATTACACCACTACATATCTACAATACAACATGTATAATACACCATAAACAATATACACCACTACATATCTACAATACAACATGTATAATACCACCATACAACAATATCACACCACTACATATCTACAATACAACATGTAATAATACTACCAATACAACAATATTACACCACTACATATCTACAATACAACATGTATAATACCACCATACAACAATATTACAACTACATATCTACAATACAACATGTATAATACCACCATACAACAATATTACACACTACATATCTACAATACAACATGTATAATACCACCATACAACAATATTAAACCACTACATATCTACAATACAACATGTATAATACCAACCATACAACAATATTACACCACTACATATCTACAATACAAACATGTATAATACTACCATACAACAATATTACACCACTACATATCTACAATACAACATGTATATATACTACCATACAACAATATTACACACTACATATCTACAATACAACATGTATAATACCACCATACAACAATATACACCATACATATCTACAATACAACATGTATAATACCACACTAAAACAATATTACACCACTACATATCTACAATAAACATGTATAATACACCATACAACAATATTACACCACTACATATCTACAATACAACATGTATAATACTACCATACAACAATATTACACCACTACATATCTACAATACAACATGTATAATACTACCATACAACAATATTACACCACTACATATCTACAATACAAAATGTATAATACTACCATACAACAATATTACAATGTATGTGTGTAGAGTGCGTGTGTCTGTCCCTGTGTGTGTGTCTCTTCACAGTCCCCACTTTTCCATAAGGTGTATTTTATCTTTTTTTTTTWWATCTGATTCTACTGCTTGCATCAGTTATCTGATTTGTAATATAGTTCCATGTAGTCATGGTTCTATGTAGTACTGTGCGCCTCCCATAGTCTGTTCTGGACTTGGATTGTGAAGAGATCCTTGGTGGCATATCTTGTGGGGTATGCATGGGTGTCCGAGCTGTGTGCTAGTTGTTTAAACAGATTGCTTGGTGCATTCAGCTTGTCAACACTTCTTACACAAACAAGTAGTGATGAAGTCAATATCTCTTCTACTTTGAGCCAGGAGAGATTGGCATGCATATTATTCATGTGTACATTTCAGGGCCAGCTGTGCTGCCCTGTTCTGAGCCAATTGTAATTTTTGTAAAGGCCCTGACCACACGACTGAACAGTAGTCAAGGTGCAACAAAACTAGGGCCTGAAGGACATGCCTTGTTGATAGTGTTGTTAAAAAGGCAGAGCAGCACTTTATTATGGACAGACTTCTCCCCATCTTAGCTACTGTTGTTTCAACATGTTTTGACCATGACAGTTTACAATCCAGGGTTACTCCAAGCAGTTTAGTCACGTCAACTTGCTCAATTTCCACATTATTCATTACAAGATTTAGTTGAGGTTTAGGGTTTAGTGAATGATTTGTCCCAAATACAAGGCTTTTAGTTTTTGAAACATTTAGGGCTAACTTATTCCTTGCCACCCATTCTGAAACGAACTGCTGCTCTTTGTTAAGTGTTGCAGTCATTTCAATTGCTGTAGTAGCTGACATGTATAGTGTTGAGTCATCCGCATACATAGACACACTGGCTTTACTCAATGCCATGTCTTTGGTAATGGGTTATTGTGTGTATGAATCCTGGTCAAAGCTAATGGACATATATCTATATAGTGAATAGGGCTCCATTTGGGACGGAGAGAAAGTTCTAAGGGAGCCCGTGTGAATCCGTTAGTGAAAGGTGATGTCACCCTGGGGGAGATAAGGGCCTTACAGACAGATAGAAGTTAGCTAGCTGGGCAGCCAGGCAGTGCTGAAGTCGCCATGGAGACGTGGCCAGAGAACTAGCTAGGAAGGGACACGTGAGTATTCTGGACTGTAGTCCAGGACAGGGCACTCTGTTGTGGATCCATGCTGCCAAGTCTCCCTGGTTGGCTGCTGCCTCCTAGCCTTGTGGGCATGGGCACTGTGTCGGTGTAGGCTATTGCCAGGTAGTACATTCAACTGCTGTTGTTGACAGTGACATTATCCATTAGGAGTAATTCCTTGCTTTTTCAGCATTACTGAAAATGTCAACGTATATAATCTTAACAGTAGGATTGGCAAGCAACTTGTTGTTTTAATGTGTTATGATTATATAAGTGGGTTGGTATACTGCAGGAGAGAAAAGTCAAGGACATACAGTGCCTTCAGAAAGTATTCATACCTCTTGACTTATTCCACTTCCATTTTGTGTTACAGCCTCAAAATGTATTAAATTATGTTTTTCTCTCACCCATCTACACACAATACCCCATAATGACAAAGTGAAAACTTATTTTTTAGAAATGTTAGCAAATCTATTGAAAATTTAAATGAATTAATATCTAATTTACATACAGCACCAGTCAAGTTTGGACACACCTACTCATTCAAGAGTTGTTTTTTATTTTTACTTTTTACTAAGTGCAAACCAGATGGGATCTAAGTGCAAACCAGATGGGATGGCGTATCGCTGCAGAATGCAGCCGTTGCCATGCTGGTTAAGTGTGCCTTGAATTCTAAATAAATAAGACACTGTCACCAGCAAAGCACCATCACACTACCTCGTCCATGCTTCATGGTGGGAACCACACATGTGGAGATCATCCGTTCACCTACTCTGTCTGACACAGACACGGCGGGTGGAACCAAAAATCTCAAATTTGGACTCATCAGAGCAAAGGACAGATTTCCACCAGTCTAGTTTCCATTGCTTGTGTTTCTTGGCCCAATCAAGTCTCTTCTTATTGGTGTCCTTTAYTAGTTGTTTCTTTGCAGCAATTTAACCATGAAGGCCTGATTCATGCAGTCTCCTCTGAACAGTTGATGTTGAGATGTCTGTTTCTTGAACTCTGACGCATTTATTTGGGCAGCAATCTGAGGTGCAGTTAACTCTAATGAACTTATCCTCTGCAGCAGAGGTAACTCTGGGTCTTCCTTTCCTGTATCGGTCCTCATGAGAGCCAGTTTCATCAGCGCTTAATGGTTTTTGCGACTGCACTTGAAATTTCTTGAGATTTTCCGGATTGACTGACCTTCATGTTTTAAAGTAATGATGGACTGTCATTTCTCTTTGCTTATTTGAGTTGTTCTTGCCATGATATCAACTTGGTCTTTTACCAAATAGGGCTATCTTCTGTATACCACCACTACCTTGTCACAACACAACTGACTGGCTCAAACGCATTAAGAAGGAAAGAAATTCCACAAAGTACCTTTTAACAAGGCACACCTGTTAATTGAAATGCATTCCAGGTGACTACCTCATGAAGCTGGTTGAGAGAATGCCAAGAGTGTGCAAAGCTGTTATCAAGGCAAAGGTTGCCTACTTTGAAGAATCTCATAAAATATATTTTGTTTTAACACTTTTTTGTTTACTATATGATTCCATATGTGTTATTTCATGGTTTTGATGTCTTCACTATTATTCTACAATGTAGAAAATAGTAATAATAAATAAAACCCTGGAATGAGTAGGTGTTCTAAAACTTTTGACTGGTACTGTAAGTATTCACACCCCTGAGTCAACACTTTGTAGAAGAACCTTTGACAGTGATTACACCTTTTGAATCATCTTAGGTATGTCTGTATCAGCTTCGCACATCTGGATTTGGGGATTTTCTTCCTTTCAGATTTGCTCAACCTCTTAAGTTTGCTGTTCACTGCTGCTCCACATCTATCTTCAAGTCTTTCCACAGATGTTCAATGGGATTCAAGTCTTTGCTTTGGCTGGGCCACTCAAGGACTTTCACATTCTTGTTCGGCAGCCATTCCAGCATTGCTTTGGCTGTATGCTTGGGGTCATTGTCCTGTTGGAACGTAAATCTTAGCCACAGTCTAAAGTTGTTTGCACTCTGAAGCAGGTTCTCATCAAGGTTTGCCTGTATTTGGCTCCATTCATTGTTCCCTCTATCCTTACCATTCTCCCAGTCGCTGCCGCTGAAAAGCATCACCATAGCATGATGCTACCACCGCCATTCTTCACGGTAGGGATGGTGTTAGACGGGTAATGAGCTGTGCCTGTCATTCAGGCCAAAGAGTTTAATGTTTGTCTCATCAGACCACATAATCTTTTGGCTTATGCACTCAGAATTTCACATGCATTTTTGGAAACTCCAGGCGTGCTGTCGTGCCTTTTTCTCAGGAGTGGCTTCTGTCTAGCCACTCTCCCAGACGGGCTGGCATATAGAAGAGAGGCAGACGGGCTGGCATATAGAAGAGAGGCAGACGGGCTGGCATATAGAAGAGAGGCAGACGGGCTGGCATATAGAAGAGAGGCAGACGGGTCTCATGCATAGTGAGTTGTGTAATAATGTAATAGGTAATGATGGATCACTGCAGTAAAGTAAGCTAGGCCTCCTTAAGGGCTTCCTTAGCCACAACAGCACAATGTGTGGTTGCACAATTGTGACCCTTAAAAGCGGTGATGGCTGAGCTAATTTGTATGGTTGTTTTGGAGCAGTTAGCGCTTCATAATGGCTAGTGTTTTAGTTGTTGGTGAAAAGGTGAAGATGGGAAATTCCATTATAAAGTTTCTACTTCTCCAAACCCCTTGTGCAGTCATTCATGCTCAGTTTTAGTCAATACAGTTGTCCTTGTGTTTGTCTAAAGGGGAATTCTTTGTTGAGGGTGCAAAACCTCTCCCCACACACTAACAAATCCTTATGACTGAGGACAGATTTTCTGAAGGTAATGAATAAAGATGTTAAACCACATTAGGCAGACAAGAAGATCATTGAAATGTCCTTAGGGACGTTCTGTCCTTTTGAAAGGAGAAGAACTGGGTTAACATATCATCTCTCAGAACCCCCTCTGTTCTCTCTGCTGCTACAGTTGCCTTTTCAGTTGAATGGGCCTTTGTTGTCGGAGATGTAAATGTTTTCGAGGGTGACGTTGCTTTGGAATATTTTTGCCTGAGGCCCCATTCATCCAGAGGGTATGAATACACGAATACACAGAGACTAGAGGGTGTGTCGTCGTTTGTGTGGTGTGTGTGTGTGCCCTGTGTGTGTGTGTGTGTGTGTGTGTGTGTGTGTGGTTGTGTGTGGTGCGCGTGCACGCGTGCGCTGTGGTTTTAAAACATGAGAATGATTGGATGGCGCCTAGCAGCCACATTGAAGCCCTTGTTGACATCACCTAGGCCTACTCATGTGCCTACTGGGCCTTATGGCTGGCTGCTGGCCTATCTGGGGACAGTAACTTTTATCCCATTAAAAGCTGCCACCTTTGCTACTGTCCACTCCACACCATTATGTTTTGATATCTTATTTCATTGCGGGGTCAATGGTGACACGGAGACAGATTGGCCTAGGTAAGCAGACACTCTTGAAACGGCCCGTATCATCAGCTTCTGAAATGGCCCATATCATCAGGCTTATTGAGTCATAGGTCAAAATGCTGCCAGGTTGCAGATCAAAGTGTCTGCTGTGAAATCCAGAGCATGTAAGCAGTAAATGATATCCTCGTGGCAGGGCTGTAGACTTATCAGGGCCCCTGACTCTAATCACAACTTAAGTTCTGAACACAGTGATCAGTCACAGCATGCTTTGAGTGTTGCAATAATCCAAGTGACCGGTGACATATGGACCATATGTAGCTTAATGGGGTAGATATAAGAAGGCTCTGATGGGCGTGAGATTCTTTTGGTCATTATTTACACAGAAACCAGTACCTGCAGAAAAACGGCTGTGTGAAAAGAGTACAAGCTTCAAACGTCCCCTTGGCTAAAAGATGTCTGGAAATCGTGAGAGAGCGAGAAATCCAAGATCAAGCAGGAGAGACTCAGAGTTTTAATCTGCCAGTGACAGAAGGGTTAGAACAGAACGATAGTCAGTCAGTGACAGAAGGGTTGGAACAGAACGATAGTCAGCCAGTGACAGAAGGGTTGGAACAGAACGATAGTCACTGACCGAAGGATTGGAACAGAACGATAGTCAGTCTTTGACAGAAGGGTTAAAACAGAATGATACAGTCAGTCAGTGACAAGGGTTGCAATAGAACGATACATTTAGTTATTGACAGTCGATACTTCTGAGCTGTTGCTCTAAATTAATCCAAGCTGCAGAAGAAATGTATCGACTGTCAACAACTAACTGTATCATTCTGTTCCAACCCTTCTGTCTTCATAGTTTTTTTCATCTGCTCTTTATTCCTGGCAGCTGGAGCCCCCTCAAGCTCCCAGTATCCTATGACTGTATGGTAATGTAGGAGCGAGAGAGAGAGAGAGGCGCAGAGAGGGAGAGAGAGGCAGGCACGGGCCCAAATGGGAATTGCAGAACTGCGGCAGTAGAACAGAGTACTGTAGTGGAAGCAGGGACTCCAGACAACAGACAGCCGTCTCCTAAATATTGAAAAGCCCAACTGATTAATATTCCGGCTGCTGCTTTTAAACAATATTTCAGCATTTATGGGAACTTGGAAGTTCTATTAAAGACAAGTATTTGCACGAAAAATGTATTCCGATGACTTGAAACGTGTGTTTCCCCTGTTTTTAAAAAGTACTTTTAGTTCAGGCAGAGAAAGGTTAGAGTTCCAGTTAAGTGAGAAAGAACTTAAGTCCCACCCCCACCCCCTCTATTTCATTCCAGAATACCTACCTTTTGTCCCCCTGGAGTTTGGAACCACTCAACTGGAGGTTTAATTTCAAAGCCCCGGCCTGGCAACAAAAGTTTCCACATTTGAGGCAGAGCGGCATAGAAGAAGAAAGTTGTCTTGATTCTGGCCGCAGACGCAGTCAGCAGTTATTGGAAATAGATTGTTTACTGTCATGTGTCATGTGCTTATTCTCCGAAGGAATAAAATTACAAAGCTACTCTGTGTTATAGTTAGTTTCCATGCAAACCAACTCAGATCCTCAAAGTTGGCATGGAAACTAACTATAACACAGAGTAGCTTTGTAATTAGCTTTGTAAAGTTCTTGCAATGTGATTTTAATGTGTCATCTCTTCTTTTTTTCCCTTAGGTTTGATTTGTGGATTGTCTGGACCAGAACTCACCGTAGCTGTTTGAAGGACCACAATGGCTGGGTACTCTAGAGACCTGGTTCAATCCTTGCCTTGACAACACAGTTTACAATTAAATGTGAGAAAGACACAAACATCACATAACTCAGCACCAATCAGGTGTTTCTGGACTTGTGGCGTATTAAATCAGACTTCATCAGACATCACCATGCCTATTCTCAAGCAGCTAACCTCGAACCAGTCCAAGCGTCGCTCCCGGGCTGACCTGACTGCGGAGATGATCAGCGCCCCTCTGGGGGACTTCAGACACACCATGCATGTGGGTCGTGGTGGGGACGCCTTCGGGGACACCTCTTTCCTAAGTACCCGGTCTGGGGAGCCCCCTAAAGAACAAGTTCCAGAGGTCCAGCAGAGCTCCCCTGGACCCAAACCAGGCCTGTTGTCCCGAACCTTCAGGAGCAGCAAGCGCTCCCAGTCGGTGAACCGCGGTGACATGTACAAGAACAACTCGTTGGCGCCCCCCGGTGGCTCGCCAAACTTTGTGAAGAACGCCATCTCCCTGCCCTACCTCAATGACGAGGACGTGGTCAGGATGGGCAGTGGTCAGCAGATGCCCAAGAGCGTCTCCTCCAGCCCTCTGAAGAAGCTGCCCGAGGTCGATGGAATCAGCAAACCAGTCAACGGTGCCTCGGCCATGGCGATGCTGGATCTGGAGTTTGACGAGCGTAACTTTGGAGAACTGACTGACCTGCCCCCATCACATCCTCGGGGTGGCGGGATGAAGCACGCGGAGTCCATCATGTCATTCCACATTGACCTGGGACCCTCCATGCTGGGGGACATCCTCAGCGTCATGGAAAAGAAGAGCTGGGAGGAAGACGACCTGGGGTATGAGGAGGGGAAGGGCAGCGAGGGCCGCGGGTCACCCCCCTTTAGCCCTCCCACCACGGAGGATGAGATCGAGGACCA
Organism: Salvelinus sp. IW2-2015; assembly: GCF_002910315.2. Lineage (NCBI taxonomy): Eukaryota > Metazoa > Chordata > Actinopteri > Salmoniformes > Salmonidae > Salvelinus > Salvelinus sp. IW2-2015. Next base: position 59,465 of record NW_019942652.1, on the reverse strand, counting down.
GGTGGATCTACAGCCTCCAGTCAGGCCCCCACGCACCTATCCTCAGCAGAAGGTCATGGCCGACCCCCTCTACACCCCTCGCAGGAACTACCACCCCCACAGCCACCTGGACAGCTGCTCCGTGTCCTCCTCCGGCTCTGCCGCTCTTGAGGAGAAACCACTCCACCACCTGCAGGAGGGGGACACGGACAGCGCCAAGTATAGCTCTCGGGGGGCTGGAGGGGAGGACGATAAAGACTTCTCCTTCATGGACGAGGATGATGATGAGATCAGGGTGTAAAACAGAACAGGGCTGTAATGTCACCACCACAGAACGTGGTTAATAAGGACACCAGAACGTGGTTTGTGAGGTCACCGAAGGAGACAATTATTTTTCATGAGTTTTGAAGCTATAATAAGTCTGGGAGGGGTTGGGAGCACGATAAAGACCGCACAAATCCCTACATATGGATCTATCCTGAGAACCTCTATACGGGGACAACCCTGTTCTGCTACACCTCCTGGATCAGGAATACCCATACACCATCTGTTATTTAACCTTATTTACTCCTGTGTGTGTGTGTTTGTGTGTGTCCGATAGTTAATGGAAACGAAAATGCCTGTCCCATGAGTCCATTTCTCCAGCCCATTACAGAATTCCGTGTCGACCACTAACTCTCTCACTCACACACACACACTGCAACTCTGAGACACCAGTTATTGGTTTGAGGGATTATTTTTGTTGAACTATGATCTGTCATTATGATGATCTAATCCCACAGTTCCAATATGTCATTAAAGTGTGTTTCTCCTTATAAGGGGATCAACCACTCATATCCACTCATATTCAACATGAACCATAACCCAGTCACGCCACCATTGTCTTTCCATTCAGAGGATTTCCCTTCATGGTTACCATAGCTACAGTCCTGGCTACAGTACTAGCATATTCCTTATAGCGCATTATTAGGTAAGGGAAAACCAACCAGCGGTCATGACACTGATTGTCACATTCTTTGAAAGTGGACATATGGAGATGACAGAGGTCACAGAGGTCGAAACATGAACTGTTGATCACCCAGATGGAGGTGTAATGCGTGAGGTGTAGAGTCATGTGAGGTCACGGACTGAACTGTATATTTCCCACACTGCTTTGGAGAAAGGAAGTGAAATGTATCCCAGCATTCTTTGGGGCATTGAATGGATTGTATGTGTGTGTTGAGTGAGGTGAGATGCAGTTAAAATATTGGTTTTGTTAATTTTCAAAGGGTAAATAAAGGTGGCTTCTCCTATGTTTACTACATACAGAATTGATAAGTTGGTCTTCAGGTTCTTAAACAATGGCACAACTTGGTTGTTCATTATTCCAACCATTAGTCCGCTTTATTGTCCTGTTCACTAGACATACTCTATACAGCCCAACACACTCTGAAGTCCTACATGATCAGTTAGCTTGTTTCATTTGTTATCTAATAACTACTTCTAATAAGGGGTAGATCATATTGTGCACTGTTTTAAGTCACCATGTTGATTGGAGGAATTTAGTTAAAGGTCGGAGTTTGGTGATCTTTAGTTGTTCTAAAGCCTAATGTACTAGCCTACTCAGTGAGCCAGCTTAAGCCTTAGCTTTGGAGTTGATTAGGCTAGGTTTGGGTTTGGCCGTGAGTCCATGGCACTTTAGCTTAGATCAATGGACTCAGTCATATATCCCCTGCAAACACTGCCAAGGTGTAGCAACATAGCTCACTCCCTAAAACACTATTGTACATAAAAAATCTTTGTTATGTTTCCATGTAAATGTTTTAAATTAACTTGACTTATTATTAAATACAAAAAAATTAACATTTTGAAAATAAATGGCCTTTTTGTAGAAGCTTTCATGACCAGTAGTGCTTTTATTGTACAAATGTTTAGAAACAGATGAAAACAAATACATAACTCACAGGAGCAGAGATGGTGGTTGTGGACAAGAGTAGTGACCGTACAGTAGACTGTCATATCTATGTGGTCATCTCTTCCCCCGTACACACCCCAGGCTTGTAAGATCAGGAGAAAGAGAGGAGTTTGAAGGGAGGAGGGTATCAGTAATAGGAGAACACTAGTTATAAGTGACAATATTACGCTCCTCTCTCCATTGTGCCACGCAGACCTGGCTACTGTAGGAGCAGATTGAATCAGCACACCCTCTGGCTTCCCCCCACCCTCTCATTCATAAACATACTGTAGGAGCAGATTGAATCAGCACACCCTCTGGCCCCCCTCTCATTCATAAACATACTGTAGGAGCAGATTGAATCAGCACACCCTCTGGCTTCCCTCTCATTCATAAACATACTGTAAGGAGCAGATTGAATCAGCACACCCTCTGGCTTCCCTCTCATTCATAAACATACTGTAGGAGCAGATTGAATCAGCACACCCTCTGCCTTCCCTCCACCCTCTCATTCATGAACTTAGTTGGCTGATCGGTCAGTAACCAAACCAACCACTCATCCATTCATGAGTCATATGTTTGGGAAAGGAAATGGCAGGCGCGCCTGTTCCCTTTCCCTTTAGATTCCTCCTACAGTATTTGCATCCCAAATGGTACCCTATTCCCTATATAGCGCACTACTTTTGACCAGGGCCCATAAGGCTCTGGACAAAAGTAGTGCACTATATTGGGAATAGGGTGCCATTTAGGATGAATACAGTGTGACTATAGGTCCCCCCCTCCCTCTCATTAATTTGGTCAGATAAAAATCTAATCTGTTAAAGTAAAGCAGGAAGTCCCTGCTCACGCCTTCCTGGATCCCTGAGTATTGTCGCGTTCAAAACAACTGGGAATCTCTGAACTAGGTCTGACTGGGAAAATCATTTTGAACAGTCATCCAAGTCGGAAACTCGGGCATCTTTGTAAAACTGACTTTATGTTCCGACCGGAAGATCACTGACGTCACGATTTTACCTAGTTTTTTCCTCAGAGTTCCCAGTTGTCTTGAAAGTACCTAATCTATTGACTTTATGCTTGAGTGAGAGAAAATTACYTTTGTGCCATATGTGACACTGGGGATCACTGTTTTTGTTCCCTGTTATGGTGTTGGTTGGTTGTTTGGAGGGGGGAACAAATTATCCAATGGTATTAGGTCAGGGGAGGAGCCTAATGCCAGGCAGGATGTGACATCACTCAGCCATATGTTCATGCTATGTTTGTTAGAGTTCCATGTGTACATGTCTGTATTAAAGAGAGATTGGTTCAGAGATTAAAATGACCAGGTGGAAATGTGCCAAGTATGTATGTAATCATCCTCTGACATGTCATATTGAGTCTTGATGTCTGAAGGAAACATTTACGGGATACAGCAGTACAGGGAACTTAKATCTCAGGCCTCTCACACTGTTCATTTGTAAATGGGCCAAATTTGGGATTTCTTTGTTATGTTTTTATTGTTTTACACTCAGTTGCTTGTTCCATTGTTGTAGAATCTGTCTATGGAAAGTGGGTTAAACTGCTGCAATCCCTTAGCTGTTCTTCACCAATGCCGGGACACTTTATAAAGAACCTTTTCATTTTCTATCAAAACACTCATACCTGTCCACCTCCATTTTATTTGCTACTGAAGTGAAGTAGATAAATACTAATTGTGCCATCCATGAAAAACAGTGACTATTACTATGTTTGTTATAGGCATTATGGCATAGTGATGCTAATGAAGAGACATCAGAAAGTAAAGTGGGTTTTAACCACAAGAAGATTTCAGTGCCCTGGCCTAATGCCTGTGTGGTGGGGGTGGGGGGTGGGGGGGGGGGTGGGGGGGGGGGAGAGTCATACAAGGGGAAGGGATTGTGAAAAAGAACTGGCTTAAAGGTTCAGCTGGAGAGTGTTTCATTTTTTTCTACTCAAGGCTAGTTTTTATGCCAGGTATGTGCTACTTTTCTTTTTCTTTCTCATTCTACTGTGTATACATATATACTGAACAAAAATATGAATGCAACATGCAACAATTTCAAAGATTTCACTGAGTTATAGTTCATGAGGAAATCAGTCAGTTGAAATATATTCATTAGGCCCTAATCTATGGATTTCATGACTGCGAAGGTCAAAGACACCTTAAGAAAAAATTGGGCCTCAATATGGGCCGTCACGGTATCTCTGTACATAAAAATTTCCATCGATTTAAAATGAAATTAATTCAACTGTATCTTATGCCTGCCCATACCATAGCCCCACCACCACCATGGGGAACTCTGTTCACAACGTTGACATCAGCAAACCGTTCGCCTACACAACGCCATACACGTGGTATGCGGTTGTGAGGCCGGTTGGACATACTGCCCAATTCTCCAAAACAACTTTGGAGATGGCTTATTTCAGACAAATTAACATTCAATTATCTGGCAACAGCTCTGGTGGACATTCCTGCAGTCAGCATGCTAATTGCATGCTTCCTCAAAATTTGAGACATCTGTGGCATTGTGTTGTGTGCCCATTTCAATGGGCTTTTATTTTCCCCAGCACAAGGTGCATCTGTGTAATGATCATGCTGTTTAATCAGCTTCTCGATATGCCACCCCTGTCAGGTGAATGGACTATCTTGTCGAAGGAGAAATGCTCACTAACAGGGATGTTAACAAATTTGTGCACAAAATTGAGAGACATTTTGTGCATATGGAACATTTCTGGGATCTTTTGTTTCAGCTCATGAAACATGGGACCAACACTTTACATTTTGTGTTTATGTTTTTGTTCAGTGTATTTACCTCCCTCACACGTCCTCCTCTTTGAAATAACAGCAATATTTTTCAATAAAAAGAAAGTTGGTAATCTTTACCTGGAGCGGTGTTGTGTCTTATTTCGTATTCTGTGTTATGTTATGTTGTCTATCTGTCCCTATGGGAACCTGTTTCATAGAGAAAATACTTGAACAAGTCAGTTCACGTTTTATTTATGCAGGTAGCAGCATAAGGGGCTGAGGTGGAACTTGTGTAAGACGCTGGTATTCACACTCAGTGTTGACAGAGATGCTCCTCTCCATCAAGTCCACACACTTCACATACCATTCAACATTAAAATACAGCCAATCTGTGTTTCTTACCAAATAAACCTCAGTTTAAATTATAACTGCTATACAGATCATTGGTAATGAGCATAGACAAGCTGGTATAGCTGTATTGATAGGGAGTGCATTGTATAATCTCATCTATTGTGTTAGCTTTTTGTCTGCCAGATACAGTACAGAGCATTAATCCCAGAAAATTGTCAAGCTTATTTTTTTCTTGCTGAGAAGGATAAATACGAGGCGCCTACACAGTCAGATTGGGATATATGGTTTAGAAGAATCAGACTTTTTATATTTAGCAACTCTGATTTAGGCCAACATGTCGTCCATTAATGAGACAATAGGTCCATTAAGGTAATAATGGTACCAGCAAATTTGATTTGATTTGAGAGGGGAGGGCTGCCATTTTACAGGCTCCGAACCAACTGTGCTTTTTTGTTWGTTTTTTCGCATTGTTTGTAACTCATTTTGTACATAATGTTGCTGCTACCGTCTCTTATGCCCGAAAAGAGCTTCGGCATATCAGAACAGCGATTACTCACCTCAAACTGGACACAGACTTTTTCTTTAATGAGTCCGACACAAAGGATATACTGCTTTGTCGAGACAAGGCCGAAATGCCAATCATCAGCATGAAGAAAAGACAGACAGAGAAAAAAGGGGGGCAGAGGGCGGGATGCCTTGTAACTGGACGATCTATGATTATGACTATCCTACCAACTGGACAGTAAAAACTGTAATATATTATGTTTCACCGAGACTTGGCTGAACGATGACACGGATAATATAGAGCTGGTTGGCTTCTCCATGTTTCGGCAGGAGAGAGCAGCTACGTCTGGTGAGACAAGTGGTGGGTGTGTGTGTCTATTTGTCAATAACTGCTGGTGCTCGATATCTATAATTGAAGAAGTCTCGAGGTATTGTTCGCCTGAGGTAGAATACCTCATGATAAGCTGTAGACCACATTAACTACCAAGAGAGTTCTCATCTATGTTATTTGTAGCCGTCTATTTACCACCACAAACCGATTCTACCAGCGTGTCACATGTTCAACCAGAGGACAAAAAAACTCCAGACCACCTTTACTCAACACATTTATTCTATCCTCCTGAATCCTGCTTACAAGCAAAAACTAAAGTAGGAAGTACCAGTGACTTTCTCAATACGGAAGTGGTCAGATGACGCGGATGCTATGCTGCAGGACTGTTTTTCTCGCACAGACTGAAATATGTTCCGTGATTTATCCAGGATTCATCCAATGGCATTGAGGATTATTCCACCTCAGTCACCGCTTCATCAATAAGTGCACAGTGACCGTATGTACATTTCACAACCAGTAGCCATTGATTACACGCAACATCCGCACCGAACTAAAGGTTAGGGACACTAATTCGGAAGCTTACTAGAAATCCCACCATGCCCTCAGACAAACCATCAAACATGCAAAGCGTCAATACAGGACTAAGATTGAATCCTACTCCACAGTCTCTGACGCTCGTCGGATGTGGCAGGGCTTGAAAACTATTACGGACTACAAAGGGGAACCCAGCCGCGAGCTGCCTAGTGACGTAAGCCTACCAGATGAGCTAAATGCATTTATGCTCGCTACGAGGCAACCAACACTGACGCATGCGTGAGAGCACCAGCTGTTCCGGCCGACTGTGTGATCACGCTCTTCGTAGCCAATGTGAGCAAGACCATTAAACAGGTCAACATTCACAAAGCTGCGGGGCCAGACGGATTACCAGGACGTGTACTCAAAGCATGCGCGGACCAACTGGCAAGAGTTTTCACTGACATTAGCAACCTCTCCTTTGCTGAGTCTGTAATACCTACATGTTTCAAAAAGACCACCATAGTCCCTGTGTCCAAGAAAGTGAAGGTAACATGCCTAAATGATTACAGCCCCGTAGCACTCACATCGGTAGCCATGAAGTGCTTTGAAAGACTGGTCATGGCTCACATCAACACCATCATGCAAGAAACCCTAGACCCACTCCAATCCACATACAGCCCCAACAGATCCAGAGATGATGCAATCTCAATCCCACTCCACAATGCCCTTTCCCACCTGGACATAAGGAACACCTATGTGAGAATGCTTTTCAATGACTACAGCTCAGCGTTCAAACCCATAGCGCTCACAAAGCTCATCACTAAGCTATGGACCCTGGGACTAAACAACTCCCTCTGCAACTGGATCCTGGACTTCCTGACGGGCCGCCCCCAAGGGTAGACAACAACATATCTGCCATGCTGATCCTCAACACTGGGGCCCGTCAGGGGTGCCTGCTTAGTCCCCTCCTGTACTCCCTGTTCACCCATGACTGCGTGGCCCAAACACGACTCCAACACCATCATTGTTTGCTAACGAAACAACACTGAGGCAGCCCATAGGGAGGAGGTCAGAGACCTGGCAGTGTGGTGCAAGGACAACAGCTTCTCTCTCAATGTAAGCAAGACAAAGGAGATGATCGTGGACTATAAGAAAAGGAGGGCCGTACAGGCCCCCATTAACATCGACGGGACTGAAGTGGAGTGGGTCGAGAATTTCAAGTTCCTTGGTGTCCACATCACCAACAAACTATCATGGTCCAAACACACCAAGACAGTTGAGAAGAGGGCACGACAACACCTTTTTCCCCTCAGGAGACTGAAAAGATTTTGGCATGGGTTCCCAGATCCTCAAAATGTTCTACAGCTGCACCATCAAGAATATGCTGACCGGTTGCATCACCGACTGGTATGGCAACTGCTCGGCATCTGACCGTAAGGCGCTACAGAGGGTATTGCATAGGGCCCAGTACATCACCGGGGACAAGCTTCCTGACATCCAGGACATATACACTAGGCGGTGTTGGAGGAAGGCCCAAAAAATTGTCAAAGGCTCCAGTCACCCAAGTCATTGACTATTCTCTCTGCTACTGCACGGCAAGCGTTACCGGAAAGCCAAGCCTAGTACCAAAAGGCTCCTTAACAGCTTCTACCCCCAAGCCATAAGACTGCTGAACAACTAATCAAATGGCCACCCGGACTATTTACATTGACCCCCCCCCTTTTCAAATTACCTCCACTAACCTGTACCCCCGCACATTGACTCGGTACCGGTACCCCCGGTATATAGCCTCGTTACTGGTATGTACATTTCTTGTTACTTTTTGATTGATTTGATTTACTTTAGTTTATTTAGTAAATATTTTATTAATTCTATTTCTTGAATTATTATTGGTTTAGGGCTAATAAGTAAGCATCTCATGGTAAGGTTGTATACCTGTTGTATTTGGAGCGTATGACAAAGCAAATTTGATTTGATTTACGTCATCCATTATCAAATCAAATCAAATTTTATTGGTCACATACACATGGTTAGCAGATGTTGATGCGAGTGTAGCAAAAGGCTTGTGCTTCTAGTTCCGGCATTGCGGTAATATCCAACAAGTAATCTAACAAATTCACAACAACTAAATAATAAATAAATATGGATGAGCAAGGGTGTGCGGCATAGGCAAGATGCAGTACATGGTATACAATAAATATATGGATGAGCAAGGGCGTGCGGCATAGGCAAGATGCAGTAGATGGTATAGAATACAGTATATACATATGAGATGTGTAATGTAGGATATGTAAACATTATTAAAGTGCCGTTATTTGAAGTGACTAGTGATACCTTTATTAAATCCATTTATTTAAGTGGCCAGAGATTTAAGTCTGTATGTTGGCAGCAGCCTCTCTATGTTAGTAATGACTGTTTAACAGTCTGATGGCCTTGAGATAGAAGCTGTTTTTCAGTCTCCCAGTCCCAGCTTTGATGCACCTGTACTGACCTCGCCTTTTAGATGATAGCGGGGTGAACAGGCAGTGGCTCAGTTGTTTGTTGTCCTTGATGATCTTTTTGGCCTTCCTGTGACATCAGGTGGTATAGGTGTCCTGCAGGGCAGGTAGTTTGCCCCCATGTGATGCGTTGTGCAGACCTCATTACCCTCTGGAGAGCCTTGCAGTTGAGGGCGGTGCAATTGCCGTAACAGGCGGTGATACAGCCCAACAGGATCCTCTCGATTGTGCATCTGTAAAAGTTTGTGAGTGTTTTAGATGACAAGCCAAATTTCTTCAGCCTCCTGAGGTTGAAGAGGCGCTTTTGCGCCTTCTTCACCATGCTGTCTGTGTGGGTGGACCATTTCAGTTTGTCTGTGATGTGTATGCCGAGGAACTTAAAACTTTCCCCCTTCTCCATTACTTCCCGTCGATGTGTATGGGGGGGGGTGCTCCTTCTGCTGTTTCCTGTAGTTCACGATCATCTCCTTTGTTTTGTTGACGAGGAGTGAGAGGTTATTTTCCTGACACCATAGTCCGAGGGCCATCACCTTCTCCCTGTAGGCCGTCTCATCGTTGTTGGTAATCAGGCCTACCACTGTAGTGTCGTCTGCAAACTTGATGATTGAGTTGGAAGCGTGCATGGCCACGCAGTCATGGGTGAACAGGGAGTACAGGAGAGGGCTGAGAACGCACCCTGGAGCCAGTGTTGAGGATCAGTGGGGTGGAGATGTTGCTTCCTACCTTCTCCACCTGGGGGCGACCAGCTGTCTCACCATTAGTGAGACAATAGGTCTACATGCCGTGAATTAATGAGACAATAGGTCTACATGCCGTGAATTAATGACACAATAGGTCTACATGCCGTGAATTAATGACACAATAGGTCTACATGTCATCCATTAATGAGACAATAGGTCTACATGTCATCCATTAATGAGACAATAGGTCTACATGTCATCCATTAATGAGACAAAAGGTCTACATGTCATCCATTAATGAGACATGGTCTACGTCATGTCGATTAGTTCGTTCAGTTCATTGGCGAGCAGAGAACTGGGAAGGAGAGCGGCCAAAGGAAGAATTGTTTGGGGGTGTACCTAGAGAGATATACCTGCTGGAGCGGGCGTGCTACATGGTGGGTGCTGCTATGGTGGACCAGCGGGAGTAGAGAGGGGACTTTACCTTAGCAGGTGTCTTGTAGATGACCTGGAGCCAGTGGGTTTTTGTCGACGAGTATGAAGCGAGGGCCAGCCAACGAGAGCGTATCGGTCGCAGTGGTGGGTAGTATAAGTGGGGCTTTGGTGACAAAACGGATGGCACTGTGATAGACTGCAATCCAATTTATTGAGTAGGGGTATTGGAGGCTACTTTGTAAATGACATCGCGAAGTCGGAGGATTGGTAGGTATCGGTCAGTTTTACGAGGGTATGTTTGGCAGCATGAGTGAAGGATGCTTTGTTGGCGAATAGACAAGCCAATTCTAATTTAACTTTGTATTGGAGATGTTTGTGTGATTGGAATGAGTTTACAGTCCAACCAGACACACTAGGTATATTGTAGTTGTCCACATATTCTAAGTCAGAGCGTCCAGAGTAGTGATGTTGAACAGTCGGGCAGGTGCAGGCAGCGATCGGTTGAAGAGCATGCTTTAGTTTAACTTGTATTTAAGAAGCAATTGGAGGCATCGGAAGGAGAGTTGTTGGCATTGAAGCTCGCTGAGAGGTTGATTAACACAGTGTTCCAAAGAAGGGCCAGAAGGTATACAGAATGTGCGTCTGCGTAGGAGTGGATCAGAGACTCACCAGCAGCAAGAGTGACATCATGATGTATACAGAGAAGAGAAGTCGGTCAAGAATTGAACCCTGTGGCACCCTAGAGACTGCCAGAGGCCCGGACACAAGACCCTCCGTTTGACACACTGAACTCTATCAGAGAAGTAGTTGCTGAACCACGGGAGGCAATCATTTGAGAAGCCAGACTATCGAGTCTGCCGATGAGGATGTGGTGATTGACCAGAGTCAACAGCCTTGGCCAGCCATGAATACGGCTGCACAGTATTGTTTTGTTATCAATGGCGGTTAAGATATGTATTAGGACTTGAGCGTGGCTGAGGTGCACATCACCAGAACTCTGAACCAGAATTGCATAGCGGAGAAGGTATGGTGGATCGAATGGCGGTAATCCTGTTTGTTGACTTGGCTTCGGAGACCGTAGAAAGGCAGGGTAGGATTAGATAAAGCCGTCCGTCAGCAGTTGGGTCAAGAGTGTCCCCCCCTTTGAAGAGGGGATTGAGCGCACTGCTTTCCCAATTTTTGGATCTGCAACGACAAACAAGCGAGAGGTTGAACAGCTAGATTAATAAGGGGGCACACAATTTTAGCAGATCATTTAGAAAAAGGTCCGCAGATATATCTGTCCGCTGGAATTGTAGGGTCCCAGATTTTGCAAGCTTCAGACCATCAGCTAACTATATGGGAAGGAGAAAGATGGAAGGCTTGGCGAACGTAGCTTGGGGGTGCAGGCTGTGACGCGGGTTAGGGTAGCTAGGTAGAAAGCCGGCCAGCCGCAGAAAAATTGCTTATGAAATTCTTAATTATAGTGGATTTATCTAGGTACCGTGTTTCCTATCTTCAGTGCAGTGGGCAAGCTTGGAAGTGAGGTGTTCTTATTCTCCATGGACTTTCCATTCCCAACTTTTTGATTTAATTGTGCAGGAAGCACATTTCTGCTGAAAAAGCTAATCGGGGCCCTTTGTGCATTTTTCTAACTGCCTGTTGTTATTATTGGTTTCTAAGCTTACCTTATAAAGTTGTCATTGTTTCCACTCGGGGCTTGTTCTCAGATGCTTAATAGGTATATTAGATGACCTCGCCATCACGGAATGCTGTTTGTGTTGGTTAAGGGCAGTCAGGTCTGGAGAGAACCAAGGGCTATATCTGTTCCTGGTTCTAAATTTCTTGAATGGGGCATGCTTATTTAAGATGGTGAGGAAGGCATTTAAAAAAAAATAACCAGGCATCCTCTACTGACGGGATGAGATCAATATCCTTCCAGGATACCACGGCCAGGTCGATTAGAAAGGCCTGCTCGCTGAAGTGTTTCAGGGAGCGTTTGACAGTGATGAGTGGAGGTCGTTTGACCGCTGACCCATTACGGATGCAGGCAATGAGGCAGTGATCGCTGAGATCTTGGTTGAAAACAGCAGAGGTGTATTTAGAGGGCAAGTTGGTTAGGATGTTATCTATGAGGGTGCCCGTGTTTACGGCTTTGGGGTGGTACCTGGTAGGTTCATTGATAATTTGTGTGAGATTGAGGGCATCAAGCTTAGATTGTAGTATGGCTGGGGTGTTACCTAAGCATGTCCCAGTTTAGGTCACCTAGCAGCACGAGCTCTGAAGATAGATGGGGGGCAATCAGTTCACATATGGTGTCCAGAGCACAGCTGGGGGCAGATGGTGGTCTATAGCAGGCGGCAACGGTGAGAGATTTGTTTTTAGAGAGGTGAATTTTTAAAAGTAGAAGTTCAAATTGTTTGGGTACAGACCTGGATAGTAGGACAGAACTCTGCAGGCTATCTCTGCAGTAGATTGCAACAATGCCCCCTTTGGCCGTTCTATCTTGTCTGAAAATGGTGTAGTTAGGGATGGAGATTTCAAAGTTTTTGGTGGTCTTCCTAAGCCAGGATTCAGACACGGCTTGGACATCCGGGTTGGCAGAGTGTGCTAAAGCAGTGAATAAAACAAACTTAGGGAGGAGGCTTCTAATGTTAACATGCATGAAACCAAGGCTATTACGGTTACAGAAGTCATCAAAAGAGAGTGCCTGGGGAATAGGAGTGGAGCTAGGCACTGCAGGGCCTGTATTCACCTCTACATCACTAGAGGAACAGAGGAGGAGTAGGATAAGGGTACGGCTAAAAGCTATGAGAATTGGTCGTCTAGAACATCTGGAACAGAGAGTAAAAGGAGGTTTCTGGGGGCGATAAAATAGCTTCAAGGTATAATGTACAGACAAAGGTATGGTAGGATGTGAATACAGTGAAGGTAAAGGGTATTGAGTGATGATGAGAGAGATATTCTCCAGAAACATCATTGAAACCAGGTGATGTCATCGCATGTGTGGATGGTGGAACTGAAACSTTGGATAAGGTATAGTGAGCAGGGCTAGAGGCTCRACAGTGAAATAAGCCAATAAACACTAACAAGAACAGCAATGGACAAGGCATATTGACATTAAGGAGAGGCATGCTTAGTCGAGTGATCATAAGGGTCCAGTGAGTAGAGGTTGGTTGGGGTCACAGCGATTCAGACAGCTATCCGGGCCATCGGTAGCAAGCTAGTATAGGATGGAGGTKTGTTTTTAGCCACCTTGTGCGTTTCCGTCGGTATATTAGTGGGGTTCCGTGTGTTAGAGGGGATCAATCCAATTGGCAAAATAGATATAGTTATAATGACCCAAGAAAAATTGTCCGATAGACTTATTCAGATAGCAGCCGATAAGACAGCTAACGATTAGCGGCCCGCTACCAAAACCTGCGGGCTCTCCTTCACTGCAGCCGAGGTGAGTAAAACATTTAAACGTGTTAACCCTCGCAAGGCTGCAGGCCCAGACGGCATTCCCAGCCGCGTCCTCAGAGCATGCGCAGACCAGCTGGCTGGTGTGTTTACAGACATATTCAATCAATCCTTATCCCAGTCTGCTGTTCCCACATGCTTCAAGAGGGCCACCATTGTTCCTGTTCCCAAGAAAGCTAAGGTAAACTGAGCTAAACGCTACCATCCCATAGCACTCACTTCCGTCATCATGAAGTGCTTTGAGAGACTAGTCAAGGACATATCACCTCCACCCTACCGACACCCTAGACCCACTCCAATTTGCTACCGACCCAATAGTCCACAGATGACGCCAATCGCAACCACACTGCACACTGCCCTAAACACCGATCTGGACAAGAGAATACCTACTGTGAGAATGCTGTTCATCGACTACAGCTCAGATTTAACACCATAGTACCCTCCAAACTCGTCATCAAGCTCAGACCCTGGGCTCGACCCCGCCCTGTGCAACTGGGTCCTGACTTCCTGACGGCCCCCCCAGGTGGTGAGGTAGGTAACAACATCTCCACCCCGCTGATCCTCAACACTGGGGCCCCACAAGGTGCTTTCTGAGCCCTCTCCTGTACTCCCTGTTCACCCACGACTGGATGGCATGCCGCCTCCAACTCAATCATTCAAGTTTGCGGGGACCACTACAGTGGAGGCTTGATTACCGAACAACGACGAGACGGCCTACCAGAGGAGGTGAGGGCCCTCGGAGTGTGGTCAGGAAAATAACCTCACACTCAACGTCAACAAAACAAAGGAGATGATTGTGGACTTCAGGAACACAGCAGAGGGAGCACCCCCCTATCCACATCGACGCGGTCAGTAGTGGAGAAGGGGAAAGTTTTAAGTTCCTTGGTGTACACATCACGGACAAACTGACATTGGTCCACCCACACAGACCGCGTGTGGAAGAAGGCGCAGCAGCGCCTCTTCAACCTCAGGGGCTGAAGAAATTAGGCTTGTCACCAAAAACACTCACAAACTTCTACAGATGCACAATCGAGAGCATCCTGTGGCTGTATCACCGCCTGTACGGCAACTGCTCCGTCCACAACCGTAAGGCTCTCCAGAGGTAGTGAGGTCTGCACAACGCATCACGGGGCAAACTACCTGCCCTCCAGGACACCTACACACCCGATGTCACAGAAGCCATAAAGATCATCAAGGACAACAACCACCCAAGCCACTGCCTGTTCACCCCGCTATCATCCAGAAGGCGAGGTCAGTACAGGTGCATCAAAGCAGGACCGAGAGACTGAAAAACAGCTTCTATCTCAAGGCCATCAGACTGTTAACAGCCACCACTAACATTTAGCCGCTGCCAACATACTGACTCAACTCCAGCCACTTTAATAATGGGAATTGATGGAAATTATGTAAAAATGTACCACTAGCCACTTTAAACAATGCCACTTAATATAATGTTTACATACCCTACATTACTCATCTCATATGTATATGTATATACTGTACTCTATATCATCTACTGCATCTTGCCATCTTTATGTAATACATGTATCACTAGCCACTTTAAACTATGCCACTTTGTTACATACCCTACATTACTCATCTCATATGTATATACTGTACTCTATACCATCTACTGCATCTTGCCTATGCCGTTCTGTACCATCACTCATTCATATATCTTTATGTACATATTCTTTACCCTTTACACTTGTGTGTATAAGGTAGTAGTTGTGGAATTGTTAGTTAGATAGCTGTGTTATTACTGCATTGTCGGAACTAGAAGCACAAGCATTTCGCTACACTCACATTAACATCTGCTAACCATGTGTATGTGACAAATAAAATTTTATTTTATTTTATTTGAGTGGGATTACAGATATGTATATGTTGGTAACAAATACCTTAAAAAAATGGGCCTCACAATGGGTCTCCCTATTTCGTCATGTATTTTTGTGCATTCATATTGCCATCAACAAAATTAAATTGTGTTCGTTGTCCGTAGTTTATGCCTGCCCATACAATATCCCCACCGCCACCATGGGGCACTCTGTTTACAATAATGACATCAGAAAACCGCTCGCCAACACAACGCCATACACGTCGTCCGATTGGATGTACTGCCAAATTCTCTAAAATGACGATGGAGGCGGCTTATGGTAGAAAAATGAATAAGAAATTTTCTGGCAACAGCTCTGGTGGACATTCCTGCAATCAACATGCCAATTGCACGCTCCCTTAAAACTTGAGACATCTGTGGCATTGTGTTGTGTGCGCATTTTAGAGTGGACTTTTATTGTCCCCAACACAAGGTGTAACTGTGTAATGATCATGCTGTTTAATCTGTCAGTAAACAAGAAGCCACTGCTCCAAAAATGGCCATAAAAAAGCCAGACTACGGTTTGCAACTGCACATGGGGACAAAGATTGTACTTTTTGGAGAAATGTCCTCTGGTCTGATGAAACAAAAATAGAACTGTTTGGCCATAATGACCATTATTATGTTTAGAGGAAAAAAGGGGGAGACTTGCAAGCCAAAGAACACCATCCCAACCGTGAAGCACGGGAGTGGAAGCATCATGTTGTGGGGGTGCTTTGCTGCAGGAGGGACTGGTACACTTCACAAATTAGATGGCATCATGAGGGTGGACAATTATGTGGATATATTGAACAACATCTCAAGACCTCAGTCAGGAAGTTAAAGCTTGGTCGCAAATGGGTCTTCAAAATGGACAATGACTACAAGCAAGCTTCCAAAGTTGTGGCAAAATGGCTTAAGGACAACAAAGTCAAGGTATTGGAGTGGCCATCACAAAGCCCTGACCTCAATCCCATAGAACATTTGTGGGCAGAACTGAAAAAGCGTATGCGAGAAAGGAGGCGTACAAACCTGACTCAGTTACACCAGCTCTGTCAGGAGGAATGGGCCAAAATTCACCCAATTTATTGTGGGAAGCTTGTGGAAGGCTATCCAAAACGTTTGACCCAAGTTAAACATTTTAAAGGCAATGCTAACAAATACTAATTGAGTGTATGTAAACTTCTGACTTAGAAATAAAAGCTGAAATAAATCATTCTCTCTACTATTATTCTGACATTTCACATTTTTAAAATAAAGTGGTGATCCTAACTGACCTAAGACAGGGAATTTTTACTAGGATTAAATGTCAGGAATTGTGAAAACCTGAGTTTAAATGTATTTGGCTAAGATGTATGTAAACTTCTGACTTCAACTGTATATCCTGTTTACATTGATCATCCTTGAGATGTTTCTACAACTTGATTGGAGTCCACCTGTGGTAAATTCAATTGATTGGACATGATTTGGAAAGGCATTCACCAAGCCATGAGGTCGAGTGAATTGTCCATAGAGCTCCGAGACAGGATTGTGTTGCGGCACAGATCTGGGGAAGGGTACCAAAACATTTCTGCAGAATTGAAGGTCCCCAAGAACACAGTGGCCTCCATCATTTTGAAATGGAAGAAGTTTGGAAACGCCAAGACTCTTCCTAGAGCTGGCCGCCCGGCCAAACTGAGCAATCGGGGGAGAAGGGCCTTGGTTAGGGATGTGACCAAGAACCCAATGGTCACTCTGACAGAGCTCTAGAGTTCCTCTGTGAAGATGGGAGAACCTTTTAGAAGGACAATCATCTCTGCAGCACTCCACCAATTAGGCCTTTATGGTAGAGTGGCCAGACGGAAGTCACTCCTCAGTAAAAGGCACATAGTCTGATGAAACCAAGATTAAATTATTTGTCCTGAATGCCAAGCTTCACATCTGGAGGAAACCTGGCACCATGCCTACGCTGAAGCATGGTGGTGGGAGCATCATCCTGTGGGGATGTTTTTCAGGGACAGGGAGACTAGTTAGGATCGAGGTAAAGATTAACGAAGTACAGAGATCCTTGATGAAAAACTACTCCAGGGCAGTCAGGACCTCAGACTGGGGCGAAAGTTCACCTTCCAACAGGACAACGACCCTAATTACACAGCCAGGACAACGCAGGAGTGACTTCGGGACAAGTCTCTGAATGCCCTTGAGTGGCCCAGTCAGAGCCTGGACTTGAACTCGATCAAACATCTCTGGAGAGACCTGAAAATACTGTAGCTGTGCAGCAATGCTCCCCATCCAACAGACAGAGCTTGAGAGGATCTGCAGAGAAGAATGGGAGAAACTCCCCAAACACAGGTGTGTCAAGCTTATAGCGTCATAACCAAGAAGACTCGAGGTTGTAATTTCTGTCAAAGGTGCCTCAACAAAGTACTAAGTAAAGGATCTGAATACTTATTTAAATGTTTTTTTAATGTTTTTTTTATATAAATTAGCAAAAATGTCAAAACCATTTTTTGCTTTGTCATTATGACATATCCTGTATGTAAATTGGTGAGTAAAAAAAACTTTTCAATCAATTTTAGAATAAGGCTGTGGAGGCTTTCTCCACAAAATGTGGAAAAAGTCGAGGGGTCTGAATACTTTCTGAAAGCACTGTAATCTCAGGGATGCTCAATTGCTATGAGGTTGAATGCACACAAACCAGATGAAGTGAGTTAGGCTGATGAAGATAGGAAAATGCAACTTATTTGCTCTATAATTAAAATGTTGCCGTATCCCTGTATTTGTAGTCGGCAATTGTTGTTTGTGCATTGGATCGGGGGAAACTATTTGAAGGACGACTAAACGTGTGGATGCGTGGGTTACATCAAAAGTCTCTTTGGCTGCGTTTAGACAGATACATGGCCTGTTGGGGGTGCTGCCAGGGGAGTGCAAAAAAATCCCCTTTACAATATAGCATTGTATGCATCTATAAATGCATGTGTACTGGCATACAGTTGAGCAGTCAAGTTTTTAGGATTTTCACTCATGGGGAACATTATTTAGCCGGGTCTGGGAAAGACAAAATTGGCCTTTTAGCAATTATATGTCATTTACATTAGACATCAGCTGAATATTTTTCAATACCACACACATGACAGAAATGAGTTGCTACTCTGACAGTGACAAACTGAGAGCAATAAAATCGACCTGGTCTTGAATGCAAACAATAGCCCAGGCCAATGAAGAGACACACATATATAATCCCTATAAATAATGGCTTGCGTGATGATGTGAGCTCTCTTCTGCTCTGTCATCACGTTGAACCACCATCACGAGCTTGTTTTAGTATCTACTGCCCCCTAGCGTCAGGTAGCACATTTTACATTGAGTGCACTGATATGAAACCTAATTTCTCTCCCCTCATGTTCCTTTTCTCCAGGCTGCCACAGTAGKGACAGAGATACAGTGCCTTGCAAAAGTATTAATCCCCCTTGGGGTTTTTCCTATTTTGTTGCATTACAACCTGTCATTTAATTTGATTTTTATTTGGATATCATGTAATGGACATACACAAAATAGTCCAAATTGGTGAAGTGAAATGAAAAAAAWATWWWTATTTTTTTTTWATGGAAAAGTGGTGTGTGCATATGTATTCACCATCTTTGCTATGAAGCCCCTAAATAAGATCTGGTGCAACCAATTACCTTCAAAAGTCACATAATTAGTTAAATCAAGTCCACCTATGTGAAATCTAAGTGTCACATGATCTGTCACATGATCTCAGTATATATACACCTGTTCTGAAAGGCCCCAGAGTCTGCAACACCACTAAGCAAGGGGCACCACCAAGCAAGCAGCACCATGAAGACCAAGGAGCTCAGTGACAGGTCAGGTCAGTGACAAAGTTGTGGAGAAGTACAGATCAGGGTTGGGTTATAAAAAAATATCAGAAACTTTGAATGTCCCACAAAGCACCATTAAATCCATATATTAAAAAATAGAAAGAATATGGCACCACAACAAACCTGCCAAGAGAGAGGCCGCCACAAAAAACTCACAGACCAGGCAAGGAGGGCATTAATCAGAGAGGCAACAAAAGAGACCAAAAATAACCCTGAAGGAGCTGCAAAGCTCCACAGCGGAGATTGGAAGCATCTGTTCATAGGACCACTTAAGCCGTACACTCCACAGAGCTGGCTTTACGGAAGTGGCCAGAAAAAGCCATTGCTTAAGGCAAACTTGTTCGCCGAAAGGCATATGGAGACTCCCCAAACATATGGAAGAAGGTACTCTGCCAGATGAGACTAAAATGTCGCTTTTGGCCCATCAAGGAAAACGCTATGTCTGGCGCAAACCCAACACCTCTCATCACCCCGAGAACACCATACCCACATTGAAGCGTGGTGGTGGCAGCATCATGCTGTGGGGATGTTTTCATCGGCAGGGACTGGATACTGGTCAGGAATGATGGATGGCGCTAAATACAGGGAAATTCTTGAGGGAAACCTGTTGTCTTCCAGAGATTTGAGACTGGGACAGAGGTTCACCTTCCTTCAGGACAATGACCCTAAGCATACTGATAAAGCAACACTCGAGTGGTTTAAGTGGAAACATTTAAATGTCTTGGAATGTTCTAGTCAAGCCCAGACCTCAATCCAATTGAGAATATGTGGTATGACTTAAGAATTGCTGTACACAGGCAGAACCCATCCAACTTGAAGGAGCGGAGCAGTTTTCCTTGAAGAATGGGACAAAATCCCAGTGGCTATTGTGCAAAGCTTATAGAGACATACCCCAAGAGACTTGCAGCTGTAACTGCTGCAAAAGGTGACTCTGCCAAAGTATTGACTTGGGGGGGGGGGGGTGAATAGTTATGCACGCTCAAGTTCTGTTTTTTTTTGTCTTATTTTTTGTTTGTTTCACAATAAATAATATTTTGCATCTTCAAAGTGGTGTGCATGTTGTGTAAATCAAAATATACAAACCCCCCAAATATCCATGTTAATTCCAGGTTGTAAGGCAACAAAATAGGAAAAATGCCAATGGGGGGGTGAATACTTTCGCAAGCCACTGTAAGAGGGTCATAGTGTTCCAGTTCTGGATATGCAGACAGTGCAGGAATGGCTACACGTGAAGGTTCCTCCATGGCCACAGGAGAGATAKAAGGGTGTCCAAGAAGTGCAACTCTGACCCTATTTCCAGTACATTTCCAGTACAATAGGTCTCTACCCCATCTCTGGCATGATATATGATGGTGTAGTATGACTGTGAGGTGTGAGAAGGGTCAAATTGGGTAGCATCATAGAGAAATTAGAGTATGCATGGTGACTAGTGAATGTAGTGKTCTTTTCTGTCTTTATCCATTGAATCAGTGGGCTACTATGACTGGTTATACTCCATGGAGTACCCTTTTCATCACTGCAGTCATAGTCAGACAATTTTACAACAGGGGATTCTGTATTCATGGAGAGGATGGAAGCATCACTCAGCCTTCTGGGGGATGTAGTTTTAGTGGTACTGGGCCATTTAGTGAAATGTCAAAAGGTTTGTTATGACGTTGTGTTGTTGTTACAACAAGTAATGATACAGTCAAAAGGTAGGTGCTTGCATACAGTCACACATCCTGCGTGGTTTTGGTACCAGTTCCGATTGATATTTTTGCATAGACATCGATTTGTGGACACCGTACATGAAAATGGATAGCCCTGGTTCCCATGGACACAGAGTATATTTTCTGAGCCTGTGTGATGGATGTGAAGTCTGAAACCACTTGAACCTCCTAKCATTTAATTTGCTCTTCCAACTGTCCATCAACTCCTGACTGAACCCTACGTCACAGCCACTGACAAAGGACATGCCTGCAAACATTGTAGAGCAGCAGGAGAGAGTGGTTTTATCACGGTAGCACATTCAGACAGGAGGACAACTTTGGTTTTAGAAGTGGGGGGGACATAACCTGGCAGGTAGTCTGGGGGTCCTCCCTCAGAATCGACTGGTTAAAAWWTTTTAACGTGTATTTTTCGATATATAGACACACCCGATGTGTTTTATTAAAATTAACTATATGTACTGACCTTTTCTGATGCTTTAAGCATGCTGTTTGTTTAAATAATTAAGACACTGTTATGAATTTTATGTATAATGACTAAATGGTGTATACATTTAAAGTAATGATAGGACTATATCGAACAGAATTCTARCCTGTCTCTGTATAATGATGAAGAATGTTTGTCCATAAGAAAAGAGGGACTGTTAGCAGACAAGGAGCTGTGGCAGACAACTTGTGACCACTGTGGAACTGATAACAGGGAAGGAAGTCTCCCCACCCAGGGAGGGGAGAAACCTTGGGCTTGTAGTAGATTGTATAACAGGTGGCAGGATGGGATAAGCAATGTATGAGTAGCAGAAGACTTGTGAACTATATTGTCTGAGAGGAGGAGGGACATTTATGATGAAATGAGAGGTATATAAACCAATGTACATGAAATGATAAGGAGAGCTCTCGTAAATAAACATTCTGACTATTGTAGACTGGCCTCTGTCTGTTTCATTTCAACAAGAACCTTACAAATTCTTGGTAACAGACCGAGTAGTTCAATTGAAGTTCAGTTTATGAACATTGAGAACATAATTCTCATAACCTCTCTGGGATAGCGGGACGGTAGCGTCCCACCTGGCCAATAGCCAGGGAAAATGTAGAGCGCCAAATTCAAAAAYATTATATAAGATCAAACTTTCATTAAATCACACATATAAGATACCAAATTAAAGCTACACTCGTTGTGAATCCAGCCAACATGTCAGATTTCAAAAAGGCTTTTCGGCGAAAGCATAAGATGCTATTATCTGATGATATGTCAACAAAGAGAATGTAGCATATTTCAACCATGCCGGCGCTACTCAAAACGCAGATATAAAATATAAAACATGCATTACCTTTGACGAGATTGTTTTGTTGGCACTCCAATATGTCCCGTAAACATCACAAATGGTCCTTTTGTTCGATTAATTCCGTCCATATATGTCCAAATTGTCCATTTATTTGTGCCGTTTGATCCAGAAAAAAACAGCTTCCACTTTGGAAAGAACGTCACTACAAATATCTAAGAATTACCTCTAAACTTTGCCAAAACATTTCAAACTACTTTTTGTAGTACAACTTAAGGTATTTGTAAACGTTAATAATCGATCAAATTGAAGACGGGTCTATCTGTTTTCAATACAGGAGGACAACAAACTAATGCTACTTTTCAAGTCTTGCGCAACTCTCAAACAGTACACATGACGTTACTCTACTTCCTGATGGCTTTCTCTTTATTGCACAAATGAATATCCTCAACTATTTCCTAAGACTGGTGACATCCAGTGGAGCAGTAGGACTGAGAACAGGGTGATCAGAAATTTTGTATTCCAATGAAATCACATTGAACAGACAGTGACATAAAAAATAAATGGTTAGTCTCAGGGTTTTGCCTGCTACATAAGTTCTGTTATACTTACAGACATGATTCAAACAGTTTTAGAAACTTCAGAGTGTTTTCTATCCAAATCAACAAATAATATGCATATCTTATATTCTGGGGATGAGTAGAAGGAAGTTGAAATTGGGCACGCTATTTTTCCCAAAGTGAAAACTCTGCCCCTATCCTAGAGAAGTTTTAACAGACACACAATGACTCAAGAATGAGCCAGAGATCAATATATACTAACCAGAAGAAAAATACCTGTTCCCGACCCTCTTTCTCCCGCTGATGCTGGCCTTTGTAGATTCTGCCATTAAACTCCTGAAGTTGACGGTAATAGGCTACACCAGCGATCGGCAACCTTTTATATTTGGAGCAACAATTTATCTTACATTTTTACCAATCTGCGTACCAGTTATGATTTTTATATGCACATTTTAGTGGAAAATTACATGTCATTTATAATAGTTTTGTATCTCAAAATCATTGTTGTGGTTCATCTACATTCTATCTAAATCTAAATGAAAATGATACAAATCTATAAGTAACTTTTATTGCCATTGGCAACTATGTAAAATTGCCTACAACACATAAAAAGCTTCAGCCTGCAGGCTGCATACTGATACAAATACATATCCTATGTGGGATGGATGTGGGAGGTAATATCTGATTACCTGTCCTTGTTCTGTATATCTTATTTTGTATTATTTATTTTGTACCTATAAATCGGGGTATTTTCTGTATCTGTCTGCTTTTTTATGTTTATATAAGAATTGCATACTGTCTTTGCTACAAAGTACCTATACACCATTGTTGTGTGTGTTCAAGAAAAAATATTTGAGCAAAAAACATTCTATAAATTACATTGGCTACACATGTTCTGTCTGCAACAAACTTGAAACAATGTATCAACTATTAACTGGGTCGCCCAGAAACTCGTGCTTGCAAACTTGAAAGATTATATAAATATTCTGGGCCCTCAGTTTCCGCGCCAGTGAGTTCGGGACAGACACAGCTGTTGGCTATTTGTGCAGGGACAAGAAGTAATCCGATATTTTATGAAGGTTTCACTGGATCAGAGCGTTACATTTTTGACCTGCTGAGACCACTGTCCACGTCGGATCCTGCTCAGATGAGGCATGGCAAAGAATTACCAATGAAAATAATTATCTAAGAATAAATCAATGGTTCAATATTGAAATGACCATTATTCTCAGATCTCAGACTGTATTCTACCCATCAACTCAAGATGGAATTTTGTATCTATTCGCTGATTCTTTTAATATACTGCAAAATTCACCTGCGCTCCATAGCCTGGTCTTCTCTGGCTGTCTGACCCTACCGGGACACCTGTCACCATCCAATCCTGCTAAAACATGATGAGCATAGTGTTGTGTACTGACCGTGCAGCATGACAGTGAAGCCTGTAGAGCTGTTTATACCGTGTCAGTGAAATGTAGGGAATTACCTATGGAAACTGACAGATTAAAAATGTTACATTGCTATCTCTGACTCTAATAAAAACTCACATCGCCCTGTTAAAAAATACCAGAATATCGGTCTTCAATCGTTTGGCCGCTGGTTTCATCATTTGATTCAGGTCTAGTATGATTGAGGCTAACGTTAGCTAGCTTCTCACGAGTCACAACCCTGATCCGGTGCACCCCCCACCCCACCCCACTGAGTAGCATAGCTAGCATAGCGTCACAAGTAACTTGTAGCATCTAATATCATTAAATCACAAGTCTAAGACACAGATGAAAGATACAGGTCTTGTGAATAAAGCCACACATTTCAGATTTTTAAAATGTTTTACAGGAAGACACAATATGTAAATCTATTAGCTAACCACGTTAGCAAAGGACACAATATTTTTACTCCCAACAGCTTTTCCTGCGTCAGTAGCTATCACTAATTCGACTAAATAAAATTATATAGCCACTAACCAAGAACAATTCATAAGATGACAGTCTGATAACATATTTATGGTATAGCATAGTTTTTTTGGAAAAATGTGCATTTTTCAGGTATAAATCACAGTTCTACATTGCAGCTGCAATCTGAAATAGTGCTGACCCAGCCAGAACAATTACAGAGACCAACGTCATATAACGAATTACTCATCTTAAAACATTTCAGAAAAATACACAGCGTACAGATATTGAAAGCCCAACATCTGGTGAATCCAAACAATATTTCAGATTTATGAAATGTTTTATAACGAAAACAAAATGTAGCGCTAAATTGCATAGCTATACCAGGCAGATTCGGCTAGGCGCCCACGGCAGTTCACATGCAGATATGATATAACATCGTAAATTGGGTCTTACTATGGCTGATCTTTCATCAGAATGTTGATCAAAGTGTCCTTTGTCAAGATGAGTCGTTGGTTCCGTTCAGAATTGTTCCTTTCCCACTCCATTTAGCACAGGTACCGGTCGAGTGGCACGGATCTCTCAAACGTAAATAAATTCAGACAACGGAACACCACAAAACTCCCGAAAAAATTCAAATAATCTGATTAAACTATATTGAAAAAACATACATTACGATGATCTGGTCACATGTATCAAACAAACTTCGAGACGGAGATAGTTTTCATCCATAATGGCCGCACAACGGAAGACAATCGCAGCTACAAGTCGCACGATTTAGACAACCGGAAGTTGTCGGTCACGCCAAAGAATTAGCTCTCATTTCACGTCAGTCCCAGATAAACAAGATATTTTTCRTCTGACGTCCTCTTGACACCCAGAGGAAGGCCAATGAGGTGTGTTTCGGGTCATAGGGGGCACGACCATATATAGGCAGAGCGTTGAAGCTGGCATACACATCTTGCTTTTTTCTTCTTGGTCATGGAAAGTGCTGTCAAATGACTTCTGTATCACTCAGAGACAAAATTGAAACGGTTTTAGAAACTACAGATTGTTTTCTTTCCAATGGTATTATTTATATGCATATAGTAAGAGCAATAATTGAATAAGAGGCAGTTTAATCTGTAGAGCAAATTATGCTAATGGGAAAATAGCACCCCCTGTATTCTCAAGAAGCTAGCTAGTTCATTCACTWKAGACAGAACTTCAGTCGAGAGGGGATGAAACATTAGCTAACGTTATATGTCAGTTACACTACTAGCTCAGCACTGGGAATAAATATTTTTTTCTGTCAAGTCAAACAGCAGTTACCTCGCCAGCTACATCAATTCTCTGGTTGCTTTTAATAAAACTCAGAGAAAAAGCACAACACACACAGACAACAGCTGCCTCTGCCTCTGTTCTGTCTGTGTGGTCCTAAATCCAGCCAGCTGAAACGCTTTGAGGTGTCTGCATGGTCCTAAAGCACACTAGAGCCACTTTTTTGTATCACAGTGCAATGATAAAACTAGTGGGAACAAAAATGCAATTTCAGAATGTYGGGGGGTTATGTCCTCACCTATCCCCTATGAAAGTTGCGCCCCTGCATTCAGAGATCGATTTATAGCCATTCATCTAAAAACACTTTGTTTGTCATAGTCGGACAAGATTAATATGAGATGACGGGTGCGTTCCTAACAAGTTGAAGAAGCTAAGCTAGAACTCTGAGACGTTCACAGCGATGGGGGAAGACGTTTTGATCAAGAGAAACCTTTAGAAAATATGTATATACATTTTATACATATACATTTTCTCTAACACTAAACATACAAATATTTATTTTACAGTTAAGGAAGGTGAAATCTTAGTTATTCGCTTTTTAATTTGATTATACTATATCTAGAAAGCATCAAGCCTAATTAATACAGTTTTGTTGAATAGGAAATACATCATATAACATATTTCATATTTATATAATATTTGTACTGTGTACTTGAGCTTGTGTCCTCAAAAGTGACTACAACTCAGCAATAACAAATAAAAAGTACCATAAAAGGTGAGATAAAAAAAAAWAAATTGAGTATGCAGCATTACTAGTTATTGTTTATGGCCCTCTCATGATAAATTACTTTTGGGGATAAGTAGACATTTTCGATTACATTTAGTTACATTTAAGTGGTTAACAGTTTTGACAGCCCCCCCCCCTTCCTCACACACACTTATTTTAATATACTAGGTGGCTCTTAAAAGAGCCTTTGGTTTCATGGAGGGCAGGCAAGTGGCAGTGAGTGTGGTGGTGTGTACTACTGTGTTTATCTTGCTAGAATGGAGGAGAGACCAGGGCCCGTATCTACAAAGTGTCTCAGAAAAGGTCCTAGGAATCCTGTTAAAACCAGTTTTAAGACAACAACAACAAAGAAACTCCCAGCGCAGAGGAAGTTTTAGGATGATGATAAGACACTGCTCACACAAACTTTGAGCCAGGAGTAAAATTCACTCATAAAAGTTTCTCATGTCTTTGAGGTACTGCAAAGGAAAGATAGCGATGACGCTAATTGACATGTTGCAAATTATGGGGATTAACCAATCGCGAAGAGGCATCACCAGCTGTGAAATGTATAGGCACTTCAGACAACCACTGTGAATCAAATGTTGCAATGGTAAAATGTTTGATATAATTTTTCACTGACACGATCACTTTTCCTACTCTTGTTTCTTGCTTAATATGTTGGCATGCATAACCTTTTTTGTTCGTTTTTTTTACCAATTTTGAATAATGTGATAGGCATTTTGCACTGAATCATACAGTAAAATAATGATGGGGCGGCAGGTGTTCCGAAGCCACTCCTGCATTATCTTGGCTGTGTGCTTAGGGTCGTCCTGTTGGAAGGGTCGTTGTCCTGTTCGCCCCAGTTTTAGGTCTTGAGCGCTCTAGAGCAGGTTTTCATCAAGGATATCTCAACTCAAATCAAATTGTATTGGTCACATGAGATGCTTTGACATGCCCAGGTTTCAGACTCTCAAGGAAGAGGTCGTTGCCCTCATCCGTGAGATYCCCACCATCCCTACCAGTGGTGGCTCATCAGAGGAGGAAGGGGAGGACCATCATCCTCAGTGAATTTCATAAAAATCTAAATAATAAAATGTTTTTAAAAAGTTTTCCTTTTTAGATATAACTATGCTAAATATATTCATGTCACCAAATAATTTATAAAAACACACTGTTTTACAATGAAGGTCTACAGTAGCTTAAGCAGCACTCTGTAAGGTAGCACCATAGTGTAGCTAGAGGATAGTTAGCTTTGATCCTCCTCTTGGTACATTGACTTCAAAGCAAAACCTAGGAGGCTCATGGTTCTCACCCCCTTCCATAGACTGGCACAGTAATTATGACAACTTCTGGGGGACGTCCTTCAACATATCAGATCTCTGATATACACAGCATATGTCATTTGACTGTATGTATTTTTAGATATAGGCCTATTGTAAATGTGTATTATTGTTGCGTCACCATCTTTATTGTAAAAAGAAATATAAGTACAAACATAACTTTAAAATATGTATTATTTTGACAGAAGTAATGAACTGTCTATTGATCAGCACAGCAATTGATAAAACAGAACCATGTTTGAAACACAAGTGGTTCTGAGCTTATGTCAATATTACAAAGGTAAGATAACAGTTACAGAAATCAGGAATGCAGGCTGGCTCTATCTATCTGGGGTTTGGGCCAAGGGTAGGGCATCAGGACCATGTTTGAAACACAAGTGGTTGGGCCAAGGGTAGGGCATCAGGACCATGTTTGAAACACAAGTGGTTCTGAGCTTATGTCAATACTTCACAGGTAAGCTAACAATTACAGAAATCAGGAATGCAGGCAGGATCTTTCTATCTGGGGTGGGGCCAAGGGTAGGGCATCAGGACCATGTTTGAACACAAGTGGTTCTGAGCTAATGTCAATATTACACAGGTAAGCTAACAGTTACAGAATTCAGGAATGCAGACAGGCTCTGTCTATCTGGAGTGGGACCAGGGTCATAGCTATGGGGTACAATACACTTTATGGGCACATTTATAATTCTAACAGCTTTTTTGTTGGTAGAGTATGTGTCTTAAATATTGTTCATTTTCCTTTTGTAAGGTAAGAAAAAGGAGTGTTTTGTTTGAACATGTACATTTTGAATATCACATTTGGCCAAAATAATATTGACCTTAATTTGTACAATTATTTTTAATTGTTTTTATTGTAGGTACTGTAAAGTATCCAATCAGTACATCTCTCCATAATAGGATAAATCTTCATAAATATGACCAATTAAAATCTACTGATATCTTGCCACAGATTCTTTACATGAATACAATGCCAAAAAAGATACAACACTGTTTCTGGGTCGCCATTACAAAATGTACAATTTGAGTTGTCTTTTTCTTAGGGCTAGGCCCTTTTTTCTCAATTTCCGCCTGAATGACGTGCCCAAAGTAAACTGCCTGTTGCTCAGACCCTGAAGCCAGGATATGCATATAATTGGTACCCATTGGAAAGAAACACATGGAAGTTTGTAGAAATGTTTAAATAATGTAGGAGAATATAACACAATAGATATGGCAGGAGAAAACCAAAGAAACACCAACTGGAATTGTTTCTTTTTAGAGACCATCCTCTTACATGGCAACTATAAGGTCATCCAGGGTTAGCTCCCTGGATGCAATTCCTATGGCTTTCACAGGGTGTCAGCAGGCTATGGTCAAGGTTTCAGGCTTGTAACTTCAAAAACAAATAAGAAATATCAGTTTTGGTACAGGGACACAGTCTTGAAATTCGTGTTTGCACACTCCATGAAGACAGCACGCATCTGTAAAAATCAGTTTCCTACTGAACATACTTCTTTCTGTAAGAAATATTATAGTTTGATACATTGTAGGGTATCTGAGAAGTAAATAGAAGCTTATTTTGACTTGTTGAAACAAATTTTGGGGTAGATTTTCGGTGTCTTTCTCTGCATGTTGAAAGAGTGGATTACTCAAATCGATGGCGCCAACTAAACAGATTTTTTGGGATATAAAGAAGGATTT